>NC_050443.1:179258006-179558006 GCF_903995425.1 Onychomys torridus
CTTGCCATAGGCCAAAGCAGCTTATTTATTAGCCAATGGGAACAACATGTATTCACAGAATGCAAGACATCCTCCAGCACTTCCCCTTTTCTATCCAATCAAAGAGAAAGGTTTTAGCTTTAATATAGTAAAATTATATAACAAATAGTTATCAAGCAAGAAATACAGGTACAGTATCTACTCTATTTGTATTTGGCAAAATTAAAGAAAATATTTTCTCATCTATATTTGTGATTCTAAACTTTCATATCTATTTTATCTGTTATCATGACCAAAGGAAATTATAACTATCGAGTCTTCAACTATATCAAAGACCTCAGAAGGATATATCAGTATCTAAATAAACAGGAGGAGCATTGTAAGCAGCTTCCAAAAATCTAGAATGACAGAGACAACTGTCTGTCTGGACAGTCACCTAAAGTTCCTCTGTAATATTGGGGCATTCCTATAGGCATCAGCCTATAGGCCTAGAGTCTCTGGCAGACTTTTAGTGAAGCAGGAAATTTGAAGGATCATCTCACCTATTGACAAAGTTCATCAGTTGCTTCTCTCTGTGTAGCTGAAGTTATCCTGTTCCTGCTCGGCTTCCATGGCCCTCAGACCCAAGTAAACACACAGAGACTTACATTATTTACAAACTATATAGCCTAATGGCTCAGGCTTCTTGCTAGCTGTTATTATATCTTAAATTAACCAAATTCTATTAAACTATAAGTTGCCATGTGGCTCATGGCTTACCAGTATCTTTATATGTTGCTTCTCATCATGGCAGCTGGCAGCATCTCACTGCCTCAGCTTTCCATTTGCCAGAATTCTCCTTCCTCTTTGTCCCGCCTACACTTCCTGCCTGGCTACTGGCCAGTCAGTGTTTTATTTATCAATAAATCATACACAACATCTCTGTATCCTGCATAATGTCTGGTGGTACCTTCTGTGAAACAGGAACCTGAAGGATCATCTCGTACTGTTTAGGCAAAGTTTAGTGGTTACTTTCCCATGGGTCCTGCATGTCCAGTCTGTATAACATTTTGTCAAGCAGTCCAGGCAAGAACAGTTTCTTGCTCGAATGGCTACTTTTGCCATTAGGAAAGCAAACTCCATATGTAGTTTCTTTAATGCCCATCATCTTCTTTGAAGTAAATCAGATCTGCCAGAAGCAGACATGTCTCATTGTCCAGAAGGTCTAAGTTTTTAGAACATTTTATATTTTTGGTTGTGAGCCTAGCCTTTAACGGCTGAGCCATCTCTCCAGCCCTTTAAAACATTTTAAATGTCATATTCTGTAAGTCTTTGAAGTGTTTGAAGATTATCTACCTAATTGAAATATAATCTTACATTACAATATAATCAATAATCTACTCTTTTATTCAATCATATTTATAATATCCCCCTTTTTTAGAAAGAGATTACATTTATAATCAACCCCTTTTAAATAAAAATAAACATTTATAAATAATATTTTAGGAATTTGAGTATAGCTTCTCCTACTACTTCCTGCTGATTTGGAGTGCTGCTAATCTTATGGGGACCCTGAGAAAATTAAGAATTATAGTTAATTCTTGGCTGTAGCAGTATGTGAGGATGGATTGTCTCAGCCAGTTGCTTTGAAGCTGATTTTGAATGTTGGATCATCTGAGCCATGGTTTCATTGGAGACCTTTCAGGGGGTCTTGGTCTTGATCAAACTATATTAGCCTAGAAGCAATCCACAGGTTCTCATCTTCTGTGGAAACAAAAGCAGAACCTCTCTTCTAAAGCATGGTATCTTTAGACACAAATTTTGAAGTAAGGATACCTTTAAAATATACACAATTGTTTAACTTAGTAGCATTTACAGTCAAATTTCTTTCTGTAGTTAAAAATCCCAAAGACAATATAATCCAGATTCTCTGTGTAATTTCCATTTTTACATGGCTTATTTTATATTACTTTTACTGTCTCTTCAAAGAATTTATTTTTAAAACTATTTCTTTATATATTTCTTCTCTCTTCCAAGCCTACATTCTACCTATAGTTTTACATATATTGTAAACTGTTTAGAGGTTTATTCCGTCTGAATTTGTCTTTTGTGTATCTATAATCTTTCTCTGACCAGGAGCGATGTTAAATTGTGAAACTGTGTGGCTAAGGCAAAAAGTGGCAGCCTTGGCTGCTGCTGACTCTGCTCACCTCAGATTTTCAACATGGTGCAGGCATTGAGTCACACTTACCTCCCCAATTCTGGGAAGCAGTATTAAGCAGTATGACTGTATTTTTAAGACTGTGGCTATGCTCCCAAGCCTGCAGGTAGCAGCTGGGAGCAGCCTCTTTGTATGGTGGCCCAGCCCGGCAGAGACCAAGGGAGTCCTCCATGTTGCTGCTGAAGGCTATCCACTGGCCACATCTCTGTACCACATTCCTGTATGAGACCTGAAGTAGGAAGCTGTTTTTAGCTCAATTTTAGAATCTCTTTTTAAGTTTTCTTAGGTTTTAGGTGGAAACTGGTGCCCCATATTGGGTGCCACATAATGTGGTTAATTTGCTATCAATCCATGGAATCAGCTTAATGACCAAAGGAATTTATTTGGGGGTAAACTCACAACCACAGGAGATTTATCATAGGGTCTGGGAAAGTTGAGCTATGTCCCACACTGAAAGGCTTGGTCCAAGATCTCAGCATCCAAAACCACGAGATAGCCAGGAAAGAAGTTGTATGTTCATCAAAAGTCTTAAGGGTCCCTGGTGGCCACATGCCAGGGGCAGGTATCTCAAGATCATAGGTAGGTGTAACAACTACAGCTGCCTCCCTAGGCATGGAGCTTCAGTGCATGGCTCAAATCGCTACCCACTACATCGCAACACAGACAGAATACTTGGATGAGGACAGAGGACCAAGCTCCAATGTTGGTTGAGAATTGGGATGGCTGGCAGGGAGGGAGCTGCAGATAAAGGTCAAACTGGATTTTTTTCTATTTTTTTTCCTGTTTATTGTAGATGTAACCGGATTGTTAAATAAGAAACACAGAACCAATTGCAGAGTTAAAAACCATGAGGTCAGAGCAAGAGTGGAAAACCTTACCCTTCACTGCTTCTGCTGTTCTTCCTCTCTGCAAGAGACCTACTTCTGTGCATCCTGTCTATTGAAAGACTTTCTGTTCTGTTTTCTCATTGGTTGTAAACCCAGCCACATGACCTTCTCATCACTGCCTGTTTGTACAGACCTCCAGGTCTTCTATGGTTGATATTGAGATTAAAGGCATGTGTCTGCCATGCTGGCTGTGTCCTTGAACACACAGAGATCTGCCTAGCTCTGCCTCCCAAGTGCTGGGATTAAAGGCGTGCCCCACTACTGCTCAGCTTCTGCTCTGGCTTGCTCTGACCTCAAGGCAACTTTATTGACATACAAATAAAATCACATTTCAATACAAATAAAATATCACTATATTTCCCCTTTTCTATTTTAATAAAAAGAAAAAAAGGAAAAAGTTATAACTAATATAAGAAAAACTATATACAAAAGTACAATAACTATATATACCATATATACAAACAATAAATACCTAAACAATGTCTAGTCCATTTGTATTTGACAAATTCAGAGAAAATAATTCCATTATCTATCCTATTTTGGTAAGTCCAGAATGTACCTGATTCACATTTTATCCTAACTTATATTGCTAACAGAACTGTCTTATAACGTCTTTCAAATTTATACACTTACAGCTCTTAGTGAGTTTTTCTGAAATCCTTAACAAAGATAATTATAACTATAACTAACTGATCTTCAACTCCCTCAGAGACCCAAGAAGGAAATAATACTACCTAATAAAAAATAAAAACAAGTAGTGCATGCAAGCAGCTTCCAAAAAAAAAAAAAAAATGTGAGTTGACAGAAAAAGCCAGCTGCCTAGACAGTCACCTGAGGTTTCTCCACAGTGTTAGGGCATCATCTTCAGCCTATAGGCTTAGCATATCTGACAGACTCTTTTGTGAACTAGGATGTATACAAGGTCAACAGTTTGACCTCACAATTGGTGAGAGCAGTCCATGTACCAGAAACACCTGAATTCCATTAGTGTCATGTCATGATTCAGGATTTTAAATTCTGGAAATTATTGATGTCTTTTCAATTCAGCTGTCCATTTTTCTTGGCTGTGTATATGTGGCTTCATCTTGGCATCCTGTTCTTCTTCACATCCCTCTATTAAACGCCAGTCTACTATTGAGAGGGGTGAGCTTAGTTATTCTTCAAGAATAACTGTTTCATCTGCTGTTCCATTGCACATCAGAAGCCATTGGCCCACTCCCTGTTCAGCTGCCTTCGAAGAAAAGGGCACGGTACCTTTTACAGATTGCAAAGGTCACTCACTTCAGGGATGGTGCCATATTGTCCTGGTTTCAGAAGATGCCTTTTGTTAATGCCACAACCACACTTGTTTTGGCAAGAATTGGTAGTCCTTGGTTTCATGTCCTGTCTGTCCTGTTTGTCAGCAGTTGATTCGAGGATACCTTGTTGTCCAGTGGCTAACTTTTGCCACAATGAAAGTTAACTCCATATGCAGTTTCTTCAATGCCCATATTTTCTCTGAAGTAGATTGGTACTGCCAGGAGACGACATGTCTCATAGTCATAGCAAAAAAGAAAAATTCCTGAGTTATTAAAACATTTTAAATGCCATATTCTGTAGATCTCTGAAGGGTTTGAAGATGACCTGTCTATCTAAAATATATCTGTTTGATCTTGAAAACACACCTAATATGACTACAAGTTCAATTGTAATGTCTAACCACTAATTTTCATTTCTATATATCCTAATAGTTGGTAATACTAACATTCAAGGATTAGCAAATTGCATTACATTGTTAAATGAATGGTATAAATACAATATCTCGAGCAAGATTAGAAATATGTGTATGGTATATTCTAACAATCTCAATCTCAATAATAATAATTTGTGTACAATATAAAACAATCCAATCGAATGTAAAGTATTTAAAACTAGTAATTGTCTTTTTCATTTTTCTTTTACTTTCTTTTTTTTTAAACAAGCACCTTTTGCCTAGCCCTTTTCCTAACCCTTGACAACAACTTGTAACCAACCCTCCTAAATAATGAAAACTATCCCAGACTCAATACCCATAAAAAGACCAAAAAACCACCCACCCCACACCACCCCTTTGGGAATGTGGGTGTCGAATTCTTAAAATTGCTTCCTGTTGGGTATGGGCAAAGTTATCTTTATTCTGAAAAGAAAAATTTTGGGTTAATTGACAAATTCTAGGAAAGGTAACTATATTCTTTGTTATCCATAATGCCAAAGTTCAGGGTTTATCTCAAGTCCTTATTCAAGCAGTCTTTGAAACTGGATCATCTCAGCTAGCCATCTCAGAATTGCTCTAAGCACTTTGTAGTCCAAAGCTGATCTGTAGATGATGTTTGTCAGCTTAGTGATATTATTTTCCACGTGGAATTGTCGTTGTGGGGCCCCATCTTCTTCCTGGAGATTTCAGTTGAAGTTAGGCCTGGCCGTGATTTCCTGCAGAAAACTGAAAAGAGACTCGAACACAAAGACATGTATAGGCAGCTAATTGAAGCCTTTTCTCTAGAATTAATTAGTACTCTATATGACCATTATTATCTTAACAAAGCTTAATATATATATATATATATATATATATATATATATATATATATATATATCTTGTAAATTTTGATATAAAATTCATACTTTAAGAAAAGTTTAAAGAATCAGAATAGAATCAAAGAATTGAGATTAGTAATAGAATAGTCCCTTAATTTGGTTTTTCTCCTGTCCCATGTCAGAAGATGGCTCTTTCTTCTGGTATGATACAGGGAGTTTTCATTTTCCTTTTAACAACATGCTTGAGTTTAAATGAGGAGAGAGCCATTCTCCAACTCCAAAATTAGCTTGAAGCTTTAATTGAACTGGGACTACAAGAAGACTAAGAGTATTAATTTTTTAGAGAAGAGCAGAAACAAACATTTAGAAAGATTTATGAAATTTTGTAAATGATATACCAATAGGCCATTTTACTCTTTTTCCTGGGACAGATGATTTGTCCTTTTTCTTCAGTTGTCTCATTTGTCCAGTGTTCTTCAGATTCCTTAGCCTTCATTCTCCTAAAAGACAAAAACAAAAACCCTTCCCCAAGACTAATTTTGGGGAGGTCCCCTTTTGGCAAGTTACATCTGATTAAATGAAAAGGCGTGTATTAATGGCATAAGTGAGTTTAAACTGGATGGTCATGTTTTACTTTTTTTTTTTTTTTAAACGGTGAATGCTTTAGAAGAACATGCTTATATTTTGTTTCTGTCTTAAACCCATAACCTGAGTCTAGAGCCCAGGAAAAAACAGACAAACCCAAATCAAGGGTCATTTTGCCAAACAAGGCACCGAATCTTCCAAAACCATGCAAGGTTAAGAGCCATAGATGGTGAGGTTCTCCATATGGGTGTCTGCAACTCAGCTACATGAGATTAAAGTGCAGCATTTTACTGTCTAATGGGGGAGAGGCTAAAGGAGGTTAATAGGAAAAATGCAGTAAAATACACTCAATTTGTAAAATTCGGTGTGGGTTTATGAGTGTCTTAGTAACTGATTATTATTATTATTATTATTATTATTATTATATTTGTGTTTTAATTTTACACATCAGCCATGGGTTCCCCTGTCCTCCCCCCTCCTACTCCCACCCCCACGATCCCCCATCCCCTCCCCTCCATTCCCATGTCCTCCAGGGCCAAGACTGTCCTGGGGATTCATTTAAACCTGGTGGATTCAGTACAGGCAGCTCCAGTCCCCTCCTTCCAGGCTGAGCAAAGTATCCCTGTGTAAGCCTAAGGTTCCAAGCAGCCAGCTCATGCACTAAGGACAGGTCCAGGTCCCACAGCCTGGATGCCTCCCAAACAGTTCAAGCTATTCAATTGTCTCACTTATCCAGAGGGCCTGCTCCAGCTGGGGGCTCCACAGCCTTTGGTTCATAATTCATGTGCTTCCATTCATTTGGCTATTTGTCCTTGTGCTTTTTCCAGTCTTGGGCTCAACGATTCACACTCTTACAATCCCTCCTCTTTCTCAACTATTGGACACCTGGAGCTCCACCTGGGGCCTGGCTGAGGATCTCTGTATCCACTTCCTTCAGTTATTGGATGAGAGTTCCAGCTCAACTGTTAGGATGTTTGGCCATCTGATCACCAGACTAGGTCAGACCGGGCTTTCTCTCGACCATTGCCAGCAGTCTACAGAGGATGTATCTGATTTTTAAAGTTTGACATTGTATCCAATCACACTATAGAAACCCATTTTAGCAATGTTAGAGATTTTGGAAAAGCACGTGGCAGGTCCAATAAAATGAAAGTGCTCACAGTCTCACCCCTGTCCTTCAAAACTAACCACTCTTAGTGAGTGTGGCTACCCCAGCCTCCTTCCCAGGCATCAACATGGACTGGGAAGACACTGTGTCACCTTCTCCTTGAACTATGTGGCACTTTTGTCTTGTTGAAGCAGGGTCTCACACTGTAGCTCAGGCTGGCCTGGACACATGGTACACTTGGAATGCTTGTGTAGCTATAGGTGAGTACTGTCTAGAAGTCTGACCTGCTTCCTGACATGTTTGGTCTAGCTGTATTGGGGATCAGAATCCTGAGATGGTGTTTGTTGGCAGAAGCAGCTGACTGGGGTCTCCAGAACAGCCTAGTACTGGTCAAGTCTTAACAGTCCACAGCTCTGAGTGGTTCATAAGACCTTTTAACCACAGAGGTCTCACTGGGTCTTTGCCTTTCTTTAAATATGAACATGTCTAAGTTGCTGGTACTTCAGTGCCTCTCTGGGCCAGCTTTACATCAAGGTTCCCTGACACTACTGATAGCTTTGCTACTCTTTGCTGTGGATATTGCTCTGTATAAATAAAACTCTGGCCAGTAGCCAGGCAGGAAGTATAGGCAGGACAAGCTGAGAAGAGAATTCTGAGAATAGGAAGGCTGAGTCAGGAGACACTGCCAGCTACCACAAGTACCAATTTGTTAAGATACTGGTAAGCCATGAGCTACATGGCAACTTATAGATTAATAGAAATGGGTTAATTTAAAATGTAAGAACTAGGTAGCTAGAAGCCTGAGCCATTAGGCCAAACAGTTTAAATAATGTAAGAGTCTGTGTGTTTATTTTATAAGTGGGCTGCAGGACTGCCAGGGGTTGGTGGGAGCTGGAGAGAAACTCTCCAGTTATAAATGGTGCCCAACGTGTTGGTAAGAGTTTCCACCTAAAAACTGAGGAAAAAAAGATTCTAAAATGGAACTAAAAACAGCTTCCTAGTTGTCTCTCTCAAGTTAGTGGCAGCCTTCATGTATGAGCTACTGTGGAGGATTCCTGGTGTGCATGCTTGACCTACAGTATAGCAGGAATAAGGCATCTGCAAGCAGCACATTACACTGCCTGGTGGATTTAGCCTTTGCTAGTACAAAAAAAAACAATGTTTCTGGGCTAAATGTTACTTTGATAAAAACATAGACCCACTGTTTCTGAGAGTTAATGGTTCCCAGAGCTGGTGGTAAATGTAGCACCGCCATGTTGGGAAGCTGAGGTGGGAAGCCACAGAGGCCATTTTGGTCTTACAAATGCTGCAGTTTAAAACAATAGATTCACAATAAGACAGATTCAGATGGAACAATACTTTAAAATGTACATAGGCTTGAAACAGAGAGCAAAAGGAATATATGCAGTTATATAAACAAGTAGATAGTTTTTAAAAATAAAGTCTTTAAAGAGACAGTAAAGATAGTATAAAACATAAGCCACATAAAGATGGATATTACAGAGAATCTGGATTGTGTTGTCTTTGGGATTTTTTTGTTTTGTTTTTGTTTTTGTTTTATTTTGTTTAGTTTTGCAAGACAGGGTTTCTCTGTGTAGCTTTGCGCCTTTCCTAGAACTCACTTGGTAGACCAGGCTGGCCTCGAACTCACAGAGATCG
The DNA here is from genome assembly GCF_903995425.1 of Onychomys torridus. Taxonomy (NCBI): domain Eukaryota; kingdom Metazoa; phylum Chordata; class Mammalia; order Rodentia; family Cricetidae; genus Onychomys; species Onychomys torridus. The sequence continues at coordinate 179,266,978 of NC_050443.1, forward strand.
GCCTGGCTCTGCCTCCCGAGTGCTGCGATTAAGGCGTGTGCCACCACTGCCCAGCGTCTTTGGGGATTTTTAATTGCAGAAAAACATTTGATCATAAAAGCTGTTGAGTTAAACCAATATGTATATTTTAAAGGTACCTGGACTTCAAAATTTGGATGTAAATATATGTTGCTTTGGAAAGGAGGCTCTGCTTTTATTTCCACAGAAAGCCAGAGACTATGGAGTTGTTCCAGATTAAGATAGATCAAGCTGGTCTTTGACCAGCCAAGACCCCCTGAAAGGTCTCCAATGACACCATGGCCCAGATGATCCAACATCTGGACCGGTTTCAAGGCAACTGGCTCAGATGGTACACCCTGATGGATTACTCCATAATCCTGAAATTTTCTTTGTGTTCCCATAAGATACAGTGCCCCCATCCAGCAGGAAGCAGTAAGAGAAGCTACGCCCAGATTCCCAAATATTCCAAACTCGCTTTGAAGATGGAATTGGTTCACTACTTCTCTAAACCCAAGCATATTAATTACTAAAAGAAAAGGTTAAGAGCTTCTTGTGTCCCATATCAGAAGAGCCCTCTGGTGTGGGACGAAAAAAAAACAATATATTTTTTTAAAACAGGTTGATTATAAATACAATCTCTTTCTGAAGAACAAAAGGGGACAGTATAGATAATGATAAGATAAAGGGGCAGATTATTGAATTTACTTTTAAAGAGCAACTTGTTTAAAATGTTTTACATTGCTATAGATTTTAGTTTATTGATACAAGTTTAAACTTAATTTTGTTATACTGTATATATATTTCTACTCTCATTGGAGGTATTATGTTTATGTAACTCATTTAGATTTTAATGGATAATTAAGAAATACAGATTAAAAATTAGTCTTCTATGATAGTCAAACTTATGTTGTTTCTAGGTGTACATAGATATAATTCAATTAGGTAGGTAATCTTCAAACACTTCAAGACCTACAGAATATGGCATTTAAAATGTTTTAAAAATTTAGACTTTCTAGACAATGAGACATGTTTGCTCCTGGCAGCACCAATTTACTTCAGAGAGGAGGATGGGCATCAAAGACACTCCATATGGAGTTTATCTTCACCATGGCAAAAATAGCCATTTGGGCAAGAAACTGTTCTTGCCTTGACTGCTTAATTGACTGGACATACAGGACCCATAGGAAGATGACCACTGAACTTGGCAAAATGGTCCCTCAGGTTCCTGCTTTGCAGAAGAAACTGCCAGATATTCTACAGGACACAGAGAAAAATGACTAGGAGACTCTTGGCCTGTGGGCTGAAGACAGATGCCCAAACTTTACAAAGGAAATTTGGATAACTGTCCAGGCTGCCAGCTGTCTCTGTCTACTCTCACAAGACTCCCAAAAGTTGCTTGTGTCCTTCTCCCATTTCTCAGGTAATATTATATCCTTCTGAGAGGTCTTTGATGTAGTTGAAGACTAGATAGTTATAATTTCCTTAGTTATGATAAAAGATAAGTTAGATATGAAACCTTAGACTCACAAATATAGGATACATAGGATATCTTCTTTAATTTTGCCAAATACAAATAGACTAGATATTATAAACAGACTAGATATTGTAACTGTAATTCTTGCTTGATAATTGTTTTGTTATATGTAATTTTACTATATAAAAGTTAAAACCTTCCTTTTTGAAGAAAAGGAAAAGGGGAAGTGCTGTGGATATTGCTCTGTATAAATAAAATGCTGATTGGCCAGTAGCCAGGAAGGAAGTATAGGCAGGACAAGCAGAGAAGAGAATTCTGAGAACAGGAAGGCAGAGTCAGGAGATGCTGCCAACTACCACCATGAGTACCAATTTGTTAAGATACTGGTAAGCCACGAGCTATGTGGCAACTTGTAGATTAATAGAAGTGTGTTAATTTAAAATATAAGAACAGTTAGCAAGAAGCCTGCCATGGCCATACAGTTTGTAAGCAATATAGATCTCTGTGTGTTTATTTGATTGGGTCTGAGCAGCTGCAGGACTGGCAGGTGAGGAGATTTGTCCTGACTGTGGGCCAGGCAGGAAAACTCTAGCTACAATTCTTGACTTTGGGGTGTCCTATACCTATGTTTAGCAGTATCTCTGGCTTCTTCCAAACAGATGCCAGCTGCAGTCCCACCCATTTTTGTAACAACCAAAAATGTCTCCAGTCTTTGCCAATTATTCCTTTAGTGGGTGGGAACTATCCATATTGGAGACACATTGTTCTAAGGCTAGATACCAGAATAGGGACAGAATCCTCTCCCTTGCCTCCTCCTCACAATGGAATGAGTGGCATAGGTCAATAGAAAAATAAATTGAATATTAAGATCTTAAGAGGTCCCCAGAAATCCACAAAGATACCTCCACAATAGGCTACTGGTTGAGAGAAAGCTTGAGCTGACCTACTCTGGTGATTGGATGGCCGAACACCCTAACTGTCATGATAGAATTCTCATCCAGTGACTGATGGAAGCAGATGCAGAGATCCATGGCCAAGCCCCAGGTGGAGCTCCAGGAGTCCAATTGGTGAGAGAGAGGAGGGATTATATGAGCAAGAGATATTGAGACCATGATTGGAAAAAGCACAGGGACAAATAGCCAAACTAGTAGAAACACATGAACTATAAACCAATAGGTGAGGACCCCCCATGGAACTGGATCAGGCCCTCTGGATAAGTGAGACTGTTGATTAGCTTGAACTATTTAGGAGGACCCCAGGAAGTGGGACCAGGATCTGTACTTAGTGCATGAGCTGGCTTTCTGGAACCTAGGGCCTATGTTAAGACATTTTGCTCAGCCTTGGTGTAGGGAGGAGGGGACAGGACCTGCCTCAACTGAATGTACCTGGCTGAGCTGAATCCCCAGGGGAGACCTTGCCTTGGAGGAAGTGAGGGTTGGGGGTAATGCTGGGGGGCTGGGAGGAGGGAAAACAGGAGAATCTGTGGCTGATATGTAAAATTAAATTAATTATAAAATAAAATTAAATTAAAAGAGAAAAAAAAAAGATCTTAAGACTAGAGCTGAACACCTGATTTAGCTTCCTTAATGATCCCATGGGGTTATTATCAATATTCATGGTTCCCCTTTTAGGACCTTAACTGTCAGGTAACATGTAGTGAGTATCCCAGGGATTGTGTAGGTTGGTATGTAACATTTAGTAGGGGTATATATTCCTTATTGGATTTAGATGAGTACCTCTGTCCCCAGTTGCTGTGGATATCACTCTGTATAAATAAAGTTCTGATTGGCTAGTAGCCAGGAAGGAAGGATAGGGTAGGTGGGACAAGGAAGAGGAGAAAGCTGGGAACAGGAAGGCTGGGAGGAGATACTGCCAGCTGCCGCCATGAGAAGCAACATGTAAAGACACCAGTAAGCCACAAGCCATGTGGCAAAGTATAGACTAACAGAAATGGGTTAATTTAAGATAGAAGAAGTAGATAACAAGAAACCTGCAACGGCCATACAGTTTGTAAGCAATAAATACAAGTTTCTGTGTGTTTACTTGGTCGGGTCTGAGCGACTGTGGGACTGGCAGGTAAGAGAGATTTGTCCTGACTGGGCCAGGCAGGTAAACTCTAACTACACCCAGTCCTGTAAAGACAGTGTCATGAAGCTAGAAAATGGCTCACAAAGCCTAAAATCTGGATTTCTTATGCAAAAATCAGGCATGGTGGTGTGTTCCTGTTACTCTAAATCTAGGAGCAGAAACAGGAAGATCCCTGGGTATTGGTGGCCAGTCAGTAAAACCAAATCTGTGAGCTCCAGGTTCAGTGAGAGACCTTTTCCAAAAAACAAGGTGGTGATTGAGGAAGACATCTGACTTCAGATTCTAGCCTCCACGTGTATATACATGAAGTGCACCTGCACTCAGGATCCCTGACTCCACATACATACCCTCTCTACAATAAATAAATAAAATAAATAAGTCAACACAGCAGCATTATGAAATAAAAAACACATGGGTTCATGTTCAGCCTTTGGCAACTCCACAGGATTAGGAAGCAAGTTAGAAGGACAGCCCTACATGCACACACGTTTTTAAACATGTAATTGCTATAGTTCTCTGTTGGGCTCTGGACATGGGCCATCCCATTCAGTGCCCACAGCAGCCCTGTGAGCTTGGCCTTTCAAAACCACATGGTCAAGTTCACATTCAACACATCACAGACTCTCTGTCCCCCAATCTGCCTATTATTCCCATACCCAGTGTCCTCACATGATTATTGTAAGACCCAGGTTAGGTGAAACACTGAGACATGGTGCCTCATGTGGGAATGTGCTGTGGATATCGCTCTGTGTAAATAAAGTTCTGATTGGCCAGTGGCCAGGCAGGAAGTATAGGCGGGACAAGAGAGTAGAGAATTCTGGGAAGTAGAAGGCTGGGGAGAGACACTGCCAGCCGCCGCCATGAGAAGCAACATGTAAAGACACTGGTAAGCCACAAGCCATGTGGCAAAGTATAGACTAACAGAAATGGGTTAATTTAAGATAAAAGTAGTAGATACCAAGAAGCCTGCCACAGCCATACAGTTTGTAAACAATGTAAGTTTCTGTGTGCTTTCTTGGTTGGGTCTGAGCGACTATGGGACTGGCGGGTAAGAGAGATTTGTCCTGACTGGGCCAGGCAGGAAAACTCTAACTACAAATGGTGCCCAACGTGGGGCTCGAACCCACGACCCTGAGATTAAGAGTCTCATGCTCTACCGACTGAGCACTGAGAGAAGTGAACGAGAGACTCTAGCCCTGTGGGCTGAAGACAAAAGCCACAACTTTACAAAGGAACATTAGGTGACTGTTCAGGCTGCCAGCTGTCTCTGTCTACCCTGCAAGACTCCCGAAAGTTGCTTGCATCCTTCTCCCAGTTCTCAGGGAATATTATATCCTTCTGAGGTCTTTGATGTGGTTGAAGCCTAGATAGTTATAATTTCCTCAGTTATGATAAAAGATACGTTAGATATAAAACCTTAGACTCATAAATATAAGATAGATAGGATATCTTCTTTAATATTGTAACTGTAATTCTCGCATGATAATTGTTTTGTTATATGTAATTGTACTATGTAAAAGTTAAAACCTTCCTTAAAAAAAAAAAAAGAAAAGGGGAAGTGCTGTGGCTATCGCTCTGTGTAAATAAAGTTCTGATTGGCCAGTGGCCAGGCAGGAAGTATAGACGGGACAAGAGAGTAGAGAATTCTGGGAAGTAGAAGGCTGGGGAGAGACACTGCCAGCCGCCGCCATGAGAAGCAACATGTAAAGACACTGGTAAGCCACAAGCCATGTGGCAAAGTATAGACTAACAGAAATGGGTTAATTTAAGATAAAAGTAGTAGATACCAAGAAGCCTGCCACGGCCATACAGTTTGTAAACAATGTAAGTTTCTGTGTGCTTTCTTGGTTGGGCCTGAGCGACTATGGGACTGGCGGGTAAGAGAGATTTGTCCTGACTGGGCCAGGCAGGAAAACTCTAACTACAGGAACCCTCAACACAGCTAACCAGAGTTAGTGTTTAATAAACACTAGTAATTGTAAGATTGTGGGTTAGAGTGTTAACCTCAACCAAAAGACCCAATGCAGATGTGTCTGGCCACTGGCCTACCACTGGCCCAAATTTCAATCATGAGTACAAATGGCAGGTGGAGGTTAGAAAGCAAATGTCACCATGGGCAGCAGCAATCTGAGGTTGATTCAGTAAGCAAGAGCTGTGTATTCCCAAGAGTGCTTCAGCCAATTTCCTATGATTTAGCGGGAGGCTTAGAATACCATTCCATACTAACGGTGCAATAAGCCTTTAAGGATATCCTGTCAGAGAAAGGAGCATCACACCATTGAAACACGATCTTTTCTTCTTGTGCTTAATGACAATGGCCACATTTGTAATAAAATATATGTCATTAACAGACATTCAGTGGCTTCATTCTTCGATGATCTTCTGTGGGTGTCAGCATCACCTTGAGACCCTAGGGCTTCTAGGGGATTAATGTTCATTCTCACTTGCAAATGCTTGGCCAGCCTGGTTGCTTATTGTGGTGACTGGATATTTACTTTCAACTAAGAAATGAATACTTGTCTTATTTCATTTTGTATTGATAATTCATATACAATATTTACAATAACATTGACATGCATTAACAACATATATGCATAGGTTAAGTGTGATATTTCTACTTCCATATATAGTATATACTGATAAAAAAAAAAAACAACCTCTTTGTCCACCCTTCCCTGGACTATCTTTCTCAAACTTTACCAATCACTGTTACTCTATATGCCTATTAGAGTTGTTAAAAAACATTTTGAGAGTCAGGCAGATTTCAAGTTCCAGGCCCACCTCAGCTACATAGCAAGGCATTGTCTCAAACAACAAAATGATTTTTCTGTGGCAATGGCAAGTAGGGTGTTTGGGTTCCTGGCTAAATGCCTGTTGCCTTGGGTGTTTTGGGACCATGGTATCAGCTAGTTAGTGAGGTTGTATGGAATTCTGGCATGAACCCTTACAGCTCTATAGCCTTGAGCTGTGATTCTTGTCTCTAAAATGGGAACATCGTGGTGCTGACTTCACTTGTGCTATGATATTGAAATAGTGCATCCACAACCAAGGCTTCTATTGAGGATGGTACATAGCAGTGACAAAAATTAGTTTTGTTGTTCCTGATGTCATTGTCACCAATACTCCTTACCTGATAAAGCAGGAGCTGCGCTGTAGACCTAGCATGTCAAGCACAGCATTCTTGAAGTTAGGCGCCTGTGGCTGTCTGTGTTTCTGGAACCCATGCTCATATATATGCTGGCACATATGTGCATCCTGCTTTTCTGGCTCCTCAGCCATTCTGGCCAGCATAGCTCAGATTTCTCTTTCTTGCTCCCCACGTGTCTGCTCCCCATTGGCACATCATTACTATTGATCCTTCTGCTGATCCTGGCCAAGTTCTTACCTCTCCTTTCTACCTCCTCCCTCCTTGCTGCCCGTGCTAGCTCTCAGCAGCCCATAATCTTCTGCTCACACTTCATTCATCCACCACCTCTCCACACACAGTGCATTCTCCACCTGCCTTCCAAATCCCACTCTTCCCTGTGGTGTCTTCTCACCCACTTCATCATGTCAAACTGGCTTCAGAGCATTTCTCTTACATACCTGGCAGGGTGCCGGGATCCTGTGCCTTAGGTGGCTCAGTTGGCATGGTGGCTTTACTAGTGGAAGTCCACTATGTGAGTCCTACCGGATGAACCTAAAGCTTTAAAGGGCCAGCTTAATAATTTAATAAAAATCACTTCTCACATCTAGAGGCTTTATTATGTGCTCATACACCATGTGTTCTCTCATAGAGTGCTTTGTGGATGCTTCCATTGTCTCAATTTTGTCAGTGATGATGTAAAGTCTCAGAGAGGTCAAGGCCCTCGCCAAGGTCAGAGAATTAGAAAGTGATCAGGGATAAGGAGTTAACCTGGTATGTCCAGCTCCAGGCCCTGACCTTAACCCCAGGGTGAGGAAGAGCAGTCAAGACCTTGGGTCTCATCACCCATTCAGGAAAGGAGGGCAAGGAAGGAGATGCGCTGTTCTCAGTGCTGCCCCTCCTGGAAGCCCTTCTGGATGCCCATCTCCAGCCAATTAGCTAAATCAGTTCTTACTTTCTCTAGGATCTATGTGTTGTCTACCTGCCTCTCTCTCATCTCAACAGGGGTTCCAAGACAGCAGCCTGCAAAGAGAACTGGAGAAATGCTCAAACACCAAACACGAATGAACTAAGCTAAGGGGGAAGGTGTCAGTCACCTGAAAACAGATCTCAATTCCTCTTCACCCCAAGGCCCAAGCTGTCATTTAGCCCTAGTTCTCCATTCCCTCCCATCATTAAAAGTGTCAGCTAGGAATCTGTCTTGGGAATTTCCCCAGGGTAGGGCCCAGAGATGTGTCACTCAATGGACTGCCTCCTCTTCCAACCCCTGAAGCCTAGAGCTGGCAGTAACCTCTTCCCAGGGCAGGGTGGCTGCTGGACAGGTAGGTGACTCTTTCTCCTTACCTGGGAACCCAAACTGGAATAATACAGGACTTGTAAAGTGTGCAAGGTGGGTGATAGTCAGACCTGTGAGCCACAGGACTTGTATATCCTGGGTTGGATCGCTGGTGACAGGCCACACAGAATGAGATTTCCCATAGATAAGGAGATGGGTGTGGCTCCATCTGTGAGTATTGCCAGCAGCCAATATCTCTGAGGTGGCTTTTCTTGCTTTGTTAGTTCATCCTCAGGTAACTCTGAGACAAATGTCATTATGCCCAATCCTGCAGAAGAAACCAAGAAGTAAAATACAAATGACTTACTATGTAAGGTCAATAAGGTTCCTGCCTTATTGCTGAGCCCCAGGTCAACCAGGCACAGGTTGCAAAGTGGGAGCCAAATATAGCTTGACTGGACACAAATGCTGTGCTCTATGTCTCTGGGAGAGAAACAAACAAGCTGTGCCTGAAGTGGGTAGTAGTGTCACCTATGTCACCCTGCTCTGGCTCTCATCTGATGTCATCACCCCGAAGGTACAATACTCAGTGCTGGTCAGCAAAATGGCAGTCACTTCCTCTGGATAGGATCCATGATTGTGTAGAAGCAGTTTTCTTTGTACCTAGTGTGTGCCAAGGAGTAAGTGGGGCATAGCACAATGAAAACATGGCTTGGCCTTTCCTGATCATGAATGGAGAAAGGAGATGTCAGAGGGATGTGAGTAGAACATAGCAAGTCACCATCACTAGCTTTGGGCCCAGAGGAGAGAATTCCCTGGGAGTACAGTGGGCTCTCAGGGGGTCAAGCATCACAAGATGGTAGGTTTGGGACTGTTTATTCCAGGGTCTGCTTGCGGTTTGTGACCACTGGTTTCTAGTCATACCTTGGAGGTCCCATGCCTGGAGAAAGATAACAGACCATGATCAATGATTTCAAGCACAAGTCTTCCTTTTAGCAATACTCCTGAAATACCATAGGAGTCGTTATAACTCTTATGGGGAGACTGAGCAGGTCCTAAGCCTTACTAGCTGTGAGAAGCCTCAGTTTTCACATCTGCAGAATGGGACAAGTACTAGCAATGCCCACTTCTAGGACTTAGCTTGGTGACTGATGATACAGTCATCTACTACCACCATGACTGTGACCTACTAGGAAAAGGTACATGAGATTCCTGTAGAAAGAGTGCCCTGGTGGCCATTATTAGTCTTTGCTCCTGGCAGCCGTGTCTTCTTTTTCAGTCAGAGTCACAGGGAAGATCATCAGATCCACACAAGGTCTTGTATGAGGGGCCAGAGCTAAGGTGGAGGGAGCCCAGAGTACAAATGACTTGGTTAGTTGCTCAGCCAATGAAGATTTACCCTGAAAATTGCATCATCTTTAAAAATTTGATTTCATCTCTGCTGCTTAGTCACTGGGTGATCTGGGTACCTTGTACCATGTTGACCTAAATGAGGGACCTTGATTTCTGGCGTGGTACACCACACACAGAGAGCAATTAACCATGGTGATAACCCCTGTGTGTCAGCCATTCTGGGATCTTCTTTTCCTTCCTCTTTGAGTGTCTCCATCCCACTTCCTACCCTGGAGGGCCTCTGAGGGTCCTCTTTGAAGCACTCAGGCTTTACACTCAGCTGCAAATACAATGTCTGACAACCTGAGGTGGTCTCTCATGACTGATGATCTCTCCAGGGAAAGAAAAACATGAAACATCCATAGACCATGGCTGATCCAGAGTTCCTCAGACCCCAAAGCAGAAATGGAAAGTAAGCAGGGGCTGCTTCTCAGGTGGAGCAACTCTCCCTCCAATCATGGACAGGGAGAACCTTGGACTGCCTTCAGCTGCGGCCTCATCTGAGGATGCATATGCAGAGCCTGCAGGAATGTAAGAAGCTACAGCCTCACAGATCATTCTCAGTTGTTCTCCATGCTGGCTGCTGTCTAGTCCCAGGACCTCGTTCAAGTGTGGGTACTTGTTTTAGTCATTCAGTAGATTCCTTTCTGGTGTCTGTTGTATGCTGGACAACCTGGGTAATGAACCTGAATGAGCGACTAACATAGACATTAATCTTGCCCCAGTAGGGTGTTGTAGCTAACAGAATGAGACAGGCAAGGACAACAAAAATAACCAAGTATGCAAATGTGTAACCATATAATTAGAGGTAAGAATAGATGCTACAAAGGAAATAGGCAGGGCATGAACTGATGCACCAAGGAAGGCTTCAAATAAGGTGACACTTGGGCATTTTGACAAGTCAGTATTTAAGACAAGAGCTAAAGATTGAGAAGAGAAGGGAGGGCTGAGCAGGGATACAGTGTACGCTGACGCTCGGGGGATGGAATGACTGAAAGGCAGGGCCAGATGTAGGGAGGACAGAGGACTGGAGAAGAAATGGGAAGGACCACATGGCCCCTTGAAAGCCAGGGTGTTTTGTGTTATGGTTACATTCCACATAAAACATATGATTACATTCATGTACAAGGCCCTTTGCATGTTCGTATGTTTGAACACTTGGTACCAAAATGATGGGATTGTTTTAGGAGGCTGTGAAGCCTCCAGGAGGTGGAGTCTAGCTGGAGGAAGTACATCACCCAAGGGCCAGCCTTTAGGATTATAGTTCTGCCCAATTCTCGCCTCATGTCTGCTTCTGGACACATATACATTATAAGCAGCCTGCTCACTCCCAAGGCCATGCCTTCACCACCATGATGTTCTCTCAAACCAGGATCCCAAGTAAATTATTTTTCTCCTGAGTTGCCACTTATCAAGAATCTGGTCACAATATCATGAAAAGTAACTAATAAGGTATATCTCCACAAGTATAGGACACCCCGTGTATCAATGAACAAACAACTGTTTTGTTTATAGGCAATGGGAACTGATTTAACCCTAGATGTGACTCTTTAGAGCTTGTCTGGTAAATGTGGGTAATGTTGAGGCCACTGGGCCAGATCTTGGTAGAATATCATAAGAATGCCTGTTCTTACCCATCATAGGATAGGAGCCTAAGCAAGGGACCACCTGGGCTGCCCGGCTGGGACAATGACTTAAAATGAAATTCCAGGGTGTGTCTATCAATAAAACCCCAGAACAGTACTTTCTTTGGGCTTCAGGGACCCTGTGAGGCAGCATGGCTTTATAGAAAATGACTTCATTTTCCTCAGAGAAATCTAGAAATGTCAGTTTTGAATGCCCTCCAGGTTGGAATTGACTATCTTCACGCAGGTTCTGTGATGCTCATGTATGGTAGTACATGTTAGGTGTTTAAATACATAGTAGGTTCCTAATGAATAGCAGTTTCCCACCTCCCTACTTCTTTTCTTTGTCCATAGAAAATAGATTTTCTTAGGAGGGGAGAGGAAAAAAAAAAACCCCATGTAATTAGCATTATAGGCCCTTTTCAACTTGGTTTAGGCCCTCATTCAGTCAATCTGGAAACACCCACTCAGCTCTAACACTGCTCTAATTATAAATCACGCTTTTAATTCATTAGCCCAGGGTCCCCAAGGGCCCCCACAAAGGTGTGTTCTACTGGGCTCATTCAAGGCCCTCTGTGTTTCGCAGACCTCCTTTGTCATCCTGGTGGCGGGGGACAGGCCTGACAGGTGTTATCCAGCTCAACTGGGTCATATCAAATTCTTATTGAAAATGCTTAAATTTCAGAAAACACCTTTGGTCTCACACTACAGGCAAATCCACTGGAGGCAAGCAAGGTTAGTAAAACTGAACTTGATGGGATAAAATGTCTCTTTCTTTGACATTAGTTCGATTGGAGAGATTTAAATGTTTAATGATTAAAGAAAAACCTATCATTTCTTTTGGGCACGAGGAAGTTCTCCTTTAAGTGTGGTTCCTTGAGTAGACTTTCTTTACCAAGCTGGATTCTGAGGTCTAAGTTATACACTGAAGTTATCTGATGCTTAGCACAAAAATTACTGTGATGCTTTTGTTAAATGTATCTTCATAGTAGAAAAAAATAATTATCTCTGAACATCACTTTGTGTCTGTATGAGTGTGTATGTTTTTGTGTGTATGCAGACAAGTGTATGTGATCCATTTTGGGCATCTTAGTCAATTGCTGTCTGCTGTGGATATCGCTCTGTGTAAATAAAGTTCTAATTGGCCAGTGGCCAGGCAGGAAGTATAGGCGGGACAAGAGAGAAGAGAATTCTGGGAAGTAGAAGGCTGGGGAAAGACACCGCCTACCGCCGCCATGAAAAGCAACATGTAAAGACACTGGTAAGCCACAAGCCATGTGGCAAAGTATAGACTAACAGAAATGGGCTGAAGACAAATGCCCCAACTTTACAAAGGAACATTAGGTGACTGTTCAGGCTGCCAGCTGTCTCTGTCTACCCTGCAAGACTCCCAAAAGTTGCTTGCATCCTTCTCCTGGTTCTCAGGTAATATTATATCCTTTGGAGGTCTTTGATGTGGTTAAAGACTAGATAGTTATAATTTCCTCAGTTATGATACAAGATAAGTTAGATATAAAACCTTAGACTCACAAATATAGATAGTATATCTTCTTTAATATTGTAACTGTAATTCTTGCTTGATAATTGTTTTGTTATATGTAATTGTACTATGTAAAAGTTAAAACCTTCCTTAAAAAAAAAGAAAAGGGGAAGTGCTGTGGATATTGCTCTGTGTAAATAAAGTTCTAATTGGCCAGTGGCCAGGCAGGAAATATAGGCAGGACAAGAGAGAAGAGAATTCTGGGAAGTAGAAGGCTGGGGAGAGACACTGCCAGCCGCCGCCATGAGAAGCAACATGTAAAGACACTGGTAAGCCACGAGCCATGTGGCAAAGTATAGATTAACAAAAATGGGTTAATTTAAGATAGAAAAGGTAGATAACAAGCAGCCTGCCACGGCCATATAGTTTGTAAACAATGTAAGTTTCTGTGTGCTTTCTTGGTTGGGTCTGAGCGACTGTGGGACTGGCGGGTAAGAGAGATTTGTCCTGACTGGGCCAGGCAGGAAAACTCTAGCTACAGCTCTCCATCTTATTTTTTGAGACAGGGTATATCTGTCAATGAAACCCTTGAACAGCAGTTTCTATAGGCTACAGGGACCCTATGAGGCAGTGTGAGCCACTAATTTGGCTAGCTTGGTTGGCTAGTGAGCTCCAGGAATCCTCCTGTCTCTATTGCCTTAGTCTGGGATTACAGGTGCACACTTCTAGGCTCAGACCTTAAAAATAAATATGTGTGATGAGAATCTGACCCAGGTCCTCTGGCTTGCTTGGCATTTTACCAATTGAGCCTGAAGCCCAAAAATTATAATTTAAATGTAATTATATAAGGAACTTGAAGGCTTCTATACCTAGTCTAGCCTGATCCTTCTAAATGTGTTTATTTAAATATTTAAATTCCATAAGCCAAATTTCTTCATTTAATAATGAGTCCCCAAAGAGAGTTTTACGGCCCTTTTGGGTACTGTTCTGCCATGTTCCATGCAGTGAGACTTGAATCAGAAGCAACCAGAGTAAAGCTAAGCAAAACTGAGGGACAGAGAGAGGAAGAAGGGGAGGTGGAGATTGATTGATAGACAGACAGACAGACAGACAGACAGATAGATAGATAGAAAGAAAAAAAGAAACAGAGCAAGATCAATGGGCTGAAAGGTGGAGTAAAAGAATATGTACAGTCTCATGTATCAGAATAATAAATTAATGAAAAACCTGGTGGAATCTAAATAAAATATGAAGTTGTATTAGCGTTAATACAGGTCATTACTCTTGGAACATTTTAGACTTTCTAATTAGGAATGTTCAATCTGCATTATCAGTTGGATTCTTGGTTTAAACAAATGTGCCATGGTGACACAAGATGGTAGCACGAGTGAACACTGAAACTCAGTAGAGGGAAACAAGAAGTCTATACTCTTTATAATGTTTCTGAAATTCTATGATTATGTTAAACTAAAACCATATATTAAAAATATATGCTTCATAGCCAAATTTAATACATGCTAATCACTGCTCTTTTGTGGATGAAAACAGTGGTTGGAAAAGTAAATTTGGAAACTATTCTTCCATTGCCTGGTAATTCAGAGGGTAAAGGCTCATGTAGATTTTACTTCTAAGAGAGCTGCAGTGGCTTTAAACAAGAAGGGATGGGCGTGTGGCTCGCCCAATCCCCTTGTTTTCCAGGGGAAGAAATACAAGCCTACTAGAAAGAACCAAGAACCAGAACAGTAGCAGCTAAGGTGAAATCCCAGTATCAGATTTTTATAAAAGTAACATTATGTAACACCTACTGTGTGCCAGCTCCTATCCTCCATGTTTCAATTCCGAACATCTCCTTCATAGCAATCTTCTGAGGTATATTTGATAATATTCTTTTACAGCTAGCATGCTGAAGATCAGAGAGGTTAAGTGTCATGCTTGGGCTCACACAATTGGCAGGTTGCAAGATGGAGCTTTGAACCTAAGCTAGAAAAGCAGTTACCACTTTCAGGGGAACCTACTATGTAACAGGTAAGGCATGAACTGGTTCTTTAACTTGTTCAATGTCTTGTGACCTTCCGCCAGGTCAGTGGTGTTTCCCCAAATGAGAGTTTCCAGGTTGATGGAATTGCCCTGCCATGGCACTGCCAGATGGTATGGTGGTTTGAATGACAAATGTCTCCCTTAGTGTCTGGAATTTCAGTGCTTGTAACTCAAATATGGGTCTACTGGACCACTGTGCCTTCTCTACCATTATCCTCTCCATACCAGTGAGAGGCCAACAGAAGCAGCCTGGAAGAGCTGCGGGTTCATTCCCCACTGACCAAAAGCTCTCAGCTTCCCTTGCTGTCTACACAGCTTCTTTTATTTCACACGCAGAAAAGACATCTCCTCATAATTCCTTCTAACTCAGGGAGCTAACCTAAGGCTTTAAACCTCCTCAGCACACAGGATGACAACCAAGTCCACCTTACAAATTTCAAAGTGCTTCCAGTACCTAGCAAGTAGTAACGGAATCAGTAAGATGTTAATGTATTACAATATTAGCTGGAGGTTGATGTCTGTTGCATTGACCAAGCTCTCCCTGTCCACAACCAAGATGGTCTGAAAAGCATGCTATGCATTTGACATATTTGAGGAAAAACACAAAGCAATCATCTGTTTGTAACCCTCTTCCATATGTGGCCACAAATGGAACACATTGAGGGGTCATGAGAGATCAGGAGATTTAGTGAACAGGGCACAATATGGCTTTGTGGCCCGCTTTATTTTCTCATGACAATGTAAAATATAGATTGAGATGAACTAAAATCCCTCATATTTGGTTTTATAGCTCAAATTCATAAATTCTCTGCATTCATTAGAAAGTGATGGACTCTCTGCACCCACTTGAAAAGATAACATCCCAAGGGATAGATACAAGAATATTAAAAGAGAGACAGAAAGAGAGAGAGATCCTGATCAAAGAAATATTGCCTCTTTCCTCCTTTCATTGAGCAGATGTGCAATGTGTCCTGTGAAAGAAATAGAAAAATTCCTGAGTGATTTATGGGATGAACTGAGTTTTCATGGAGGTTATTGCATGCCTGATAGCATGGCGGGGGTTATTAGTTCCTAGTTGAAAATGACCAGAGAAGGTCTCGTTCACTTCATCAATATGGCGCTTTTATAGGTTGTCAGGAAGGCGACATCAGGCAGCCACAGCACTCTGTCTTGGAGTTATTTCTCTATTAGATGGTTGCTTGTCTTTATCATCAAGACTTCTAGCTATTTAAGAAAACCCAGAGCATGTGAGATATGTCTGTTCCATCTAAGACAGAGAAGCAGATGCATCCCTTAAGTCTTTTACTCAAACAGGCATTGCATAACCCTAGTTGGCACAGAAAAATGAAAACAGACCCCCCCCAATCACATTAATATATGTATACATTTTATAGGCTGCAGCTAACTTTTGCATTTTCTAAAAAAGCTAATGAGTGTTGTGTAGTGAGTTTTAAACATTTTGATGCAGTAAAATTATTTTTTAAAAATTGGGGGAGGAAGTACTCTATATAGGATTTCTAGTAGACTTGCTAATGTCCTTCTATGGAAGCTAATTGTTGTCTTAATTCTATAAATAAGGGAAAATTTTAGCACATATATGAAATTTCAAAGGAACAGAAAAAGTTAACATATATATCTATGATCTCAGGGAAGAGGAAGCATGACCTCATAGGAGGAAGGCAGATGATCCATCAGCTCTGGGATGCAGGCACTTAGAAACCACTGGACAGTCCTAGAAAACCTTTGAGTGGTGAGGTCAACATTACCAATGGAAACTTCTTGTTCTAAAGTCTTGTAATTCTCTAATGCTTTTCTAAGCTGTTACAGCACCAAGGATGCTAGTAATGACTGGGTTCCTATTGAATTATTATGCTCCTATTGAATGTTAGCTCCTGACTATATAGTATGCATCTTTTAATCCTTGCAGCAACCAGTAAATAAAGTACAATGATTGTTAATGTACAGATGGGCATCATCTAGGACTAGATAATCTACACAAGTGTCAGACACCCAAATATGTGTATTAGAAGTGGAAGTGCTGGGGTCCCACCTCCAGTTCCTGAGTCAGAAGCCAATATATTCCCAAATCTGTACCCATGATTTTGTGTACCAGAGTCTCATGTAGCCCAGACTGGCCTTAAACTGGCTATGTGGTCAAGGATAACCTTGAACGTCTCTTAGATCTGCCTTCTGCGAGTATAGGCCTGTGCCTTATGTCTGTTTTTTTTTTTTTTTTCTCTCTTTATGGGCTCCTTCCATTATGGGTGCTAAGAAAATTGGCTGTGAACATGTTCTCCTGGCTTCTTCTCCTAGAGGTGTCACAGCAGCCTGAAGAAAAACCTTCTAGCAGAGTATTGTAGTTAGAGTTTTCCTGCCTGGCCCAGTCAGGACAAATCTCTCTTACCCACCAGTCCCACAGTCACTCAGACCCAACCAAGTAAGCACACAGAAACTTACATTGTTTAGAATCTGTATGGCTGTGGCAGGCTTCTTGTTATCCACTTCTTCTATCTTAAATTAACCCATTTCTGTTAGTCTACACTTTGCCACATGGCTTGTGCCTTACCAGTGTCTTTACATGTTGCTTTTCATGGCAGCAGCTGGCGGTGTCTCTCCCCAGCCTTCCACTTCCCAGAATTCTCTTCTCTCTTGTCCCGCCTATACTTCCTGCCTGGCCACTGGCCAATCAGAACTTTATTTACACAGAGCAATATCCACAGCACTTCCCCTTTTCTTTTTTTTTTTTAAGGAAGGTTTTAACTTTTACATAGTACAATTACATATAACAAAACAATTATCAAGCAAGAATTACAGTTACAATATTAAAGAAGATATCCTATCTATCTTATATTTGTGAGTCTAAGGTTTTATATCTAACTTATCTTTTATCATAACTGAGGAAATTATAACTATCTAGTCTTCAACTACATCAAAGACCTCAGAAGGAAATAATATTACCTGAGAACCGGGAGAGGGATGCAAGCATTTTTCAGGAGTCTTGCAAGAGTAGACAGAGACAGCTGGCAGCCTGGACAGTTACCTAATGTTCCTTTGTAAAGTTGGGGCATTTGTCTTCAGCCCACAGGGCTAGAGTCTCTTGGTCACTTCTCTCAGTGTCCTGAAGAATGTCTGGCAGTTTCCTCTGCAAAGCAGGAACCTGAAGGACCATTTTGTCAAGCAAAGTTCAGTGGTCATCTTTCTATGAGTCCTGCAGTCCAGTTGATCAAGCAGTCCAGGCAAGAATAGTTTCTTGCCCAAATGGCTATTTTTGCCAAGGTGAAGATAAAGTCCACATGAAGTGTCTTCAATGCCCATCCTCCTCTCTGAAGTAAATTGGTGCTGCCAGGAGCAGACATGTCTCATTGTCTAAAAAGTCTAAATTTTAAAAATATTTTAAATGGCATATTCTGTAGACCTTTGAAGTGTTTGAAGATTACTTGTCTATCTGAAATATCTCTGTGTATACCTAGAAGACTTAACTAACATGGCTACGAGTATGATTATCATAGATGACCAATTATTAATCTATTTTTAATTATCCATTACAATTTTAAATGAGCTATACAAACATAATACCTTAAACATGAGTAGAAATATGCACACAGTATAACAAAATTAACTTTAAGTTTGTATCAATAGACTAAAATCTATACCAATGTAAAACATTTTAAACAAGTTGTTGCTCTTTGGAAGTAAGTTCCTTAATCTACCCTTTAATCATGTTATATCTATATCATATCCCCTTTTATTCTTTAGAAAGAGATTGCATTTATAATCAACCTGTTTTAAATAAAATAGTGGTTTTTCTCTGTCCCATACCAGAGGGCTCTTCTGATTTGGGACACAAGAAGCTCTTAACCTTTTCTTTTAACAATGTGCTTGGGTTTAGAGAAGGAGTGAGCCAATTCCATCTCCAAAGCCAGCTGGGAATTTGGGCGTAGTTTCTCTTACTACTTCCTGCTGGAGGAGGGCGCTGTATCTTATGGGGGCATAAAGAAAATTTTAGGATTATGGAGTAGTCCATGAGGGTAAACCTCTGAGCCAGTTGCCTTGAAACCATTCTGGATGTTGGATCATCTGGGCCATGTTGTCATCGGAGACCTTTCAGGTGGTCTTGGCTGATCAAACCTGATGTATCTTAATCTGGAACAAATCCACAGCCTGTGGCTTTCTGTGGAAACAAAAGCAGAGACTCTTTTCCAAAGCAACATATCCTTATATCCAAATTTCGAAGTCAAGGTACCTTTAAAATTTACATATTTGTTTAACTCAACAGCTTTTACAATCAAGTCTTTTTCTGCATTTAAAAATCCCAAAGACAACATAAACCAGATTCTCTGTGTAATATCCATCTTTGTAAGACTAAAACACCACTGTGGCTGCTGGCTCCACCCACCTCAGCTTCCCAACATGGTGGTGGTACAGTTTACCACCAGCTCTGTGTCTGGAGCCATGTGTACCATCAACTATCAGAAGCAGTTCTATCAAAGCAGAGCATAGCCCAGAACCCCCTCCCCCCCTTTTTTTTTAACTAGCAAAGGCTAAATCCACCATGCAGCAGAGTAAAGTGTCGCTTGTAGATTCCTCATTCCCGCCACACTGCAGGTCAGATACACATGCCAAGAACCCGCCATAGTAGCTCAAACCGGCAGGCTGCCACTAACTTGAGAGAGACAATTAGGAAGCTGTTTTTAGCTCCATCTTAGAATCTTTTTTCTCAGGTTTTAGGTGGAAACTCTTGTCAACACGTTGGATGCCATTTGTAGTTAGATTTTCCTGCCTGGCCCAGTCAGGACAAATCTCTCTTACCCGCCAGTCCCACAGTCACTCAGACCCAACCAAGTAAGCACACAGAAACTTACATTGTTTAGAATCTGTATGGCTGTGGCAGGCTTCTTGTTATCCACTTCTTCTATCTTAAATTAACCCATTTCTGTTAGTCTACACTTTGCCACATGGCTTGTGCCTTACCAGTGTCTTTACATGTTGCTTTTCATGGCGGCGGCTGGCGGTGTCTCTCCCCAGCCTTCCACTTCCCAGAATTCTCTTCTCTCTTGTCCTGCCTATACTTCCTGCCTGGCCACTGGCCAATCAGAACTTTATTTACACAGAGCGATATCCACAGCAGAGTATCTACTACAGAAGGATTTGGGGAAGGGGTGAATAACAGTCTAACAAAACACCAATGCACAAATTCACATTTTTGTTCTTTCTAAATAATGCTACTTGAACAAAGAATTATATTATATATCTTATATACTATATGCTACATATATTATATTGACTGTACACTGAGACCACAGACCATACCATATATTATATAATGTCCCTTCTCTTGTGGGTAAAAATACACAGCTTAAAAAGCAATCCTAAGGCTCTCTTAAGGGGAGGATCTTTAAAACAAATCTTGTTTTGTTTGACTCCAAAAGGAAAAAGCTAAGGGTTTTGAGAATTTGAGGTTTTCTTGTGTGTAGAATTGAAAGTCCAAGTTCTTCTTCCTTTAGAAAAACAAGCTTGCCACTGACATTTACGCAGAGCCCCCTGGCTACCTTTGTGATGTGAATGGCACATACAGCTTTAAACTCTGGCGTTTGTCTCTCATGCATCTCCAAGGCACCGTGAAAGCTGGAATTCCGAGTCGGATAGTGTTACTAGCATCGAGGGCATCGTGTTATTTTCCCAGATCTTGGCTGGAAATTTCTCAAGATTGAGATGAGAAAATAAAATCAGATACACTTGTCTCTGATTTCACCACCCTAAATTACAAAGGGTCCAAGGGATCGAAGGAGTCTGGTGCTGTCCTTCCCAAGGAAGGACATAGGTGGAGGTCCCAGCTTGTCCTTTCCAAGACCTGGTTCAGCACAGATGGATGAGTGATGTCTGTCCTTGTATTTCATTTCAGTCTCTGATCCTCCTTCGCTTGCCTGTCTCCCTGGACAGATGTTTGTCTGAGCAAATTGGCTGCTGAGATGATTTCAAGTCACCCAATCAGCAAGGCCAGGGATAAGATACTGGTTCCTTTTCAGCCCTTTAGAGGGATCAAAGTGCTGAAGTCAAGGTTACCGTATAGAAACACGGCACAAATGTCACCAGCCTTTGAATCTGCACTGTGCATAAAGGCTTCATTGCTTTTGTCTTATAATATCATAGGGGACTCACCAAACTAAAAAGAATTAGAAAACTTAAGATGAAAAAAAAGAAAGAAAAAAAAAATCCATGCCAGTTGTTTTCTGCCAGCTGAGAAGGGTTAACTGGTGCCTGGGACCCTGATGGTTTGGGTCCAGGTTCACTGTGAGCAGCAAACACAGTGGGTTCTAGTTCCCGAGCTGAGTGGTTAGGTGGCCAGGTCCCAACTTCGTAGGTGGAAGAGTACAGACTTGAGAATCACCAAAGTTAAACATTGCTAACAATAATTTAGCAGACTGTTGCTTTAAAAATAATTCCAGTCAGGTGGTGGTGGCGCACGCCTGTAATTCCAGCACTGGGGAGGAAGAGGCAGGTGGATCTCTGTGAGTTCAAGGCCAGCCTGGTCTACAGAGCTAGTGCAGGACAGGCTCCAAAGCTACAGAGAAACCTTGTCTCGAAAAACAAACAAACAAATAAAAAAAAATAGTAATAATTCCACAGAACAAATAAGAACCATGAGTAGCATTTTCATTGGTAATATATATATATAGTACAGAACTGTTTTCCTAGATAAATAAAGACTACTTTTTCACAAATATATATTAATTTCATTGAGCTATGGATTAAGGCCAGTTTTCCCATGTCCTCTTCACGAGCAAAGTATGCAGGAAAAAATCTTTTAGTAGCAAAAACTGTAGGAATTTTTAAATTTAACCTTTTTTTTTCTTTCTTTTTTTGAGAAGGGAATTTACACAGCTCAGCAAACTGTGGACTCCTTAAGTAGATAAGAATGACTGAATTTTGGACTCGTATGTCCACTTTCAACTGCTGGGATTACAGGAGTGTTCCACCATGCCTAATTTACAAGAAAAACAAACAAACAAAATCTCTGATCTCTGCAGATGCTTTCTTTCAGTCCTGAGCAATATCATTTATACCTAGAGACACTTAGCACACCTCAACAGAGGATTCATTGGACTTTTTGAAACACTCCCACAGAGTGATTAGAAAGACACCAAGAAGATGTACCAATGACAATAAGGATTTCCTTCTGATAGGATGGGTTCTGGGGTTACTTTGTTTAGTTACGCCCCTACCCCTTTTAAGGCTTAGTTCAAAATGAGCTCCCTCTCCTCCCTCCCATCACTCTCTCCTCCCTCTCCTCCCTCTGCCCTCCCTCTCTCTTCTCTCTCCTCCCTCTCCTCCCTCTCTCTTCCCTCTCTCCTCCCTCTCTCCTCCCTCTCTCCTCCCTCTCTCTTCCCTCTCTCCTCCCTCTCTCTCTCCTCCCTCTCTCTTCTCTCTCCTCCCTCTCCTTCCTCCCTTCCCTCTCCCTGGGTCACTTTCAGTTTGTCTGTGGGTTTGAACCAGCCCCGTCTGCACTAGGACTTCATAATGAACCTGAATTTCTTGAATGCAAGATGTATTTAAGTCCCCAGGGCTGGTCTGACTATCTTCAGACCCCTGCCTTATGAACTTGGATTATTGTACCCTGATTATTATCATTGTCTTAGTACTTAGATGAAAAAGATCAGTTCAGACCCATCGAGCCCAACTGAGGTAGACAGAGCATGGCCTCCCTTGATGAAGGAACTGGTCTCATCTGCTCTCTTTCAAGTTGGAAGATAATTCAGATTTTAAAATAAGAAATGATTTTTAAGCTCAGTTGAAAAGATGCAAACATGAGTATCACTATCATACCCATGGTCTTTGAGTCAGAAATTCTGCTTTTAATTTTAACTCTGCCAAGGAGGCAGGAAAAAAGCAAATGCAGATAGTGGCATTCAGACCTGGTCATTTCAGCTTTGAACAGTATAACAAAACTCTGAACCACTCAGTGCTACCTAAATAAATTATGTTATTATACATGATATCACAAACCCAAATAAGACTTTCAAATGATATTTCCTAGATAGAGGAAAATATAGCTTATTGAGTAAACTATGCATTTTTTAATGTAAGGAGCAAGCTTGATTTTTATAAGAAATCACATAGACCTCCTTCAAGGCCTTTATCAGTGTTTACTACTGGGAAGAGAATGTTCTTTTTAGTCACTCTTCATGTTTTGCTGTATTTCTGAAATCCTCTACCTATTTCTTGGATGCCTTAAAATTCCAAGCCAATAAATGCCATTTTAAAAAGCTGGCAGATAACGCAAGCTGCTGTGATCTCACTTTTATCTGAAACATGGGCCCACGGTCAAGGGCACCACTACAAGTGTGTCTCCTGGCCCCACTGTTCCAGGCAGAACCCGTATATAGTTGTCAAAAGAAAGGACCATAACATGCCTTTACTGCTCCCAGACCTATATTAATGCCACATGTGCTCTTGTAAGGTTGAGTGATTAAGTGACATCAGTGATTGTCTCTACTCCAGAGTAGACATTTATTTTCTTTCATGCATGAGGCTGTATTTCCCTATCATTTGTCACAACTTCGTTGTAAGAATCATCTCAGTGGGTTGTGTGCCTCCTGCCTCCCTTTTAATGCAAGCTGACCTAAATGGCCCCAGTAAGAAATTAAATATAATTACTTATAGACTCGCGCAGGGCAAATGAGATCGCATGGGCTCCCGAAGCGGAACAAGATGCTTGGAGGCTTCTGGTTGCCGGTCTTCCCCAGAGTTAATTTCTTCCCTCCTGGAGGACGCCTACACACAGCCTCACAATGACCTGTCTAGTTGGCGGTGGAAAATTATGTCATTTGCAAGTAAGCTTTCAGCTGTGATATTTTATAATTGTTAAGATGAAAACCCGATAATCCTCTCCCCCTTCACATAAACTGCAATCTATCTTTAAACCTGTGATAATTCCCCAAACCTGCCGCTTAATAAACTAACAAACCCCAGGCCTATGTGATTTTACAGGGAGTCAATCTTTGATCAGCCAAGCTGAAATGGGTCTGATAAGGGGACGCCCTTCCACTCTGGAGTCACCACTTGAGTGGGTTATTGCTGTTTCCTCCAGTTCTTGAGTGCCAAATAAGCAGAGGTCTTCCCAAGCTCCTTATCTCTTCCACTTTCTTCTTGAGATCTCTGTCGCTTTAATCCGGCATGTCTGCTGCTGGTTAACAAGGAAATCCTATGTCAATTATCGCCAACAACTTCCTGCTGAGAAGCAGCAGGGAATCAAAGCGTTTGAGAGCCTTTTCACACCAGAGAGTGGTGCAGGGCCTAATTAAATGGCCCTCATATCCTGCAGCCTGGTGGAGGCCTTGTGATAGATAGCTAATGAAAGATAGCCTCATTTGGCTAAGAACCTTTGGAGGCCAGTGGGCTGTCCAGCAGGCTGCAGGTGCACCCAAAGTGGAGCTGCATGGGACTTCTCCAGTTCCACTGAATGTAGAGGGGGCTGTTGTCAGCACTGGACAGCTGGATGGGAAGGGGTGGGTCCTTGGTTGCAGTTCTCTAGAGTTGGTCTATGAGGCAGTGAGTGGGTCAAGTGGGGTAGGGTTGGACTTTAAGGAGATGCCCACTAAACATTAAGGTCAGGCTTCAAAGAACACTCCTCTGTGAAATTGACCCCTTAGTTTCAATATAAGGGGTCTCCTCTCCCACCCCAAGACTTATCAGCTAGCATAATCCTATCTTTAAAAATATGTTTTGGGGGCTGGGGATGTAGTTCATGTTTGTTTAGCATGCATGAGGCATTAGATTTGATCTCCACCCAGCACTACATCAGCCAGGTGTAATGGCACAGCCTATAAGCCCAGCCCTTTGAGGGTAGACACAGGAGGATCAAAAGTTCAAAGGCAACCTCATCTACAAGTTAGATGCCAGTCCAGGCTGTATGAGACTCCATCTACCTGCCATACACACTTTCCATATTCGGGGAGCAAATCAGATTTGTTGCTCTATTTTGTAATGAATGGTGTTTATG
Organism: Onychomys torridus; assembly: GCF_903995425.1. Classification (NCBI taxonomy): domain Eukaryota; kingdom Metazoa; phylum Chordata; class Mammalia; order Rodentia; family Cricetidae; genus Onychomys; species Onychomys torridus. Next base: position 179,291,474 of record NC_050443.1, read on the forward strand.
CCTTGTAACATTTCATAGGAGAAAGGACATTCTAAAATATGATACAAGGAAATAGTAAAAACTTAATTTCAGAAGAAAAGCCAATGTTTCAAATGGAAAATCAGCTTATGTCTATGAAACTCATTATGCTGTTCTGAGATCACATGGAGAGTTTCCCTGATATGGTGCCACCAGTTTATGTCAAGAAATGCAAGGCTGAATGATGTGAGAACAAGAGGGCAGGGTGGTACTGAATCAGTGGGTGCCCACATAAACCACTCTTTAAAACTATCTTGAGCCTTGAAAACTTCCTACAACACTTCAAGAGGTTTGATTTAATTGACAACTAGGATGCAGATATCACAAGTTTTTAAATGGTTAAAAATCCACTTCTTGCTTGTCTTCTCTTTCTTCTCACCGTGTGTGTGTCTCTGTGTGCGTGCGCACGTTTACTCATGTATGTAGAGGTCAGAGGACATTGGCTAGTGTTTCTCAGTCACTGTCTACCTTGTTTTTTTGAGACAGAATCTCTCCTTGATCTGAAACTCACCAAACAGGGCCAGGCTGGCTGGCTGCTAGGCCCCAGGGACCCACCCATCTCCACCTCACTCTCATAGCATTGCAGTCACAACCATACACCACCATGCCCACCATACACCACCATGCCCACCATGCTTGTATTATTTTTTTAACTTAAAAACATGGATTCTGGGGATTGAACTCAAGTCCTCATACTTGCAAGCCAAGCACCAATTGAGCTACATCCTCAAGCCCAGACCATTGCTTTCACAGTCTCAGTGTACAAATTCCAAGAAGTCACTACCAGCTGGTCAGTGTCAGTCCTGGAAACACAGCATGGACATGAATTTCCAGATGACAACTAGTTGGTTCACTCTGACATTAGGCAGGATTTTCTTTACAGAATAGCAGAGAAAATTGAGCCCATGACAGCTCAGTGGCTGAAAATTTCTCCAACACAAACATGTGGGGATCCATGAATTTGTAACAACAGAGTCCATATTTGACATTTTGCTCAAATCCTTCATTAGTTTTTTAAACAGCTGTGGTAGTTTTTCATGAACAATAATTATAACTTTGCATTTCTGATTATATCAAAATGGGGGGAGGCAACTTACACTCAATAGTGGCTTTTATGTACTGTTAATACCAGGTAGCCTTGTCTAGAACATTTCCCTAGCAATCTAACACACCATTTCCTCAAAGGTAGAACCCAGAGCAACTTCAAAAGTGGAAGCAAATTACAGTTCCAAGCCAAAGATGACTTTAGAAGAATGCTTTCTTTCACTAACGCCAAAAGGGCAAGTAATTGGACATCTGGTATAGCTGTAGTTGCTGCACTCAAGGATTTGAAATGTTTCAGGAGATGCCCATATAGGCACTGATAGTTGAAAACAAACTAACCAACCACTGTAACTGATAGTAAACTGAAGAAGATACAGGAAAGTCCACTGGAGGAAGTTGTGGAGTATACCAAGCCAGAGTATAAGCACAGGGACATCAAGGAAAAATCCAAAGTTCCCACGTTGCCAAGGGCTCCATCAGCCCCCATGGGGAAGACATCATGCAGGAAACAACCTCTCACTCCATCAAACTCTTTCATTGCTATTTCTGAGGATACTGAGTTAATTTATGAGCAAACAACAATATTGTCTCTCTGATATCATTAATTTCATCTCCAGCTCTGAATCTATCTAACACTGTTTGTCTGGTAGTACTTGGATGGGCTCATGCTACTATCCCCCCTAAGATTATGCAAATAAATTCTTTACATGCATTAGAATTCAAAAGACCTTATAATAGCATTTAAAGCACTTCCTATGCTAGCCCTCAGCTCACTTTATTACCATAAATGTCACTGCAGCTGTCACTAAAACTATTTATCTAGTCCACTCCAAACCCTTCTACAAAAAGGATCTGTTTGTCACCAGACTTTTGTGGTAGCCAGTATTGCCTGAGGTCCTTTATGTGCAGGACCTCCCCTGTGATGAGTCTACATTGTTTTGTAGACTTTAGGGATAAGGAACTGAAAGAGCAAGAAAGAGACCTTGTTCAACTATTAAGTGAAGGAAATTAGGCTGAGGGCTAAGATGGTCATATGAACATCACTGCAAACCAGCTACAGCATGGCTAGCTATCACATTTGTATCCCTAGAAGAAAGGATGAAAAAACACAAAGCCCTGACCTAATAATGTGCCTGTACATCACTAGCAGAACTTAGCTCCTTGGTCCTCAGCTTTAGAAGAGGCTGGAAGACACAGTTCTATCTATATAAAAAGGGGGAAGGCAAGTATTGGGTAAACTACCAACCATCTCTGCCCTGAGGAATGGCAGTTTCTGTCACATGGGTGAAGGATTCCCTACCTATCTGGCTAGTTTTTCCTTTCTGCTTCCTTCTCTGGAATCCAAGCCTATATGGCACATTGAGGGTGACATTTCTGAGTTTTTGAGATGGTCAGAAACACAACCACATTATTGAATTATCAAAAGATGAATATCTGCATAAAATGAACATCTTGGCTATGATGACATTTGGCTTATGACAGTATTAAAAAACAATGAATTTTCATCAAAATGGAAACAGTAATTTCAGTTCATCTAGATCCCCTCGCAAACATTGCCCCTCCCCCACTTGTTTCTTTCTTTCTTGAGGACATTAACATTTCTTCCCTAGAGTGACTGATGGGATTCTGTTACTTACTTGGACTAGTATGTTGATGTGTACACTATAGCATGATGACCAAAGCTTCACCACAGCCTTCATCTGAGAGGGAGAAAAGTGACAAGTTGGTATAATACTTTACTTAGGACAATTATTGAGACCTCCCAGGATTTTCATTCTTTTTTTTCCTCTCAGGAACATTCAGTTGCCTTCTTCCCAGCTTTCTGAACAACTGTAACACTCCAAAGATGACATCTGGAAGATTTTTCTCCTGGGTTTGGAAGCTAAGGTTAACAAGTGACTTTAGTCATGTGTCTTGTCTCCTGATGCAGTCTAGCCTGGGCTTATTCATATGTTGGAAGCTGTATTCTTGTAAACAGAATACTGAGAAAACAGGCCTGAGGTTCAGTCCTCAGACTGGCCTATCACTACCTATATCACTATGCTGGGTGGTTTTGTGTGTCAAGTTGACACAAGCTAGAGTCACCAGAGGAAGGAGCCTTAGCTGAGGAAACGCCTCATTGAGATCCAGCTGCAAGGTATTTTCTCATTTAGTGATAAATGGGGGAGGGCTCAGGCCATGGCCAGTGGTGCCATCGCTGGGCTGCTGGTTCTGGATTCTATAAGAAGGTGGGCTGAGCAAACCATGGGAAGCAAGCCAGTAAGCAGCCCCCTTCCATAGCCTCTCATTCAGCTCCTGCCTCAGTGATCCTTCCCTGTTTTGAGTTCCCGTTCTGACTTCTTTCAGTGATGAACAGCAATGCTGAAGTGTAAGTCAAATACATACTTTCCTCTCCAACTTGCTTTTTGTCCCTGGTGTTTGGTTACAGCAATAGAGACCTGAACTAAGACAGTTATGTTCAATCTGCCAAAGCAAGTCTCACATAATCAAACTAAGTCAAAGGAGGAGAAAACAGACTCCATCTTTAGGTGGGAAGAATAACAAAAATCTCATAGCAGTGGATGTGGATCGAAGAAAGTAAGTCATGATAGGTGGTATTGCAGCCAACCTCCCACTTAATCTGCCATGGTTAAAGTTCACACTGTGAAAGAGTAAACCACAGCAGAGAGGCCATCAAGAATCTTCTAGAGTTGTTCATGGCTGATGAAGGTTAGAGTCAGGCCCAGATCAGCAGTGCAGGTGATACTGAGTGGCTAAGCCTGGATCAATAAGCAGATGGGTACCAACCAACATCACAATTTGACACATCGGCTGTGGTTATGGAATATTTAATACATTGGGATGTATTAGGTTTTTGTGCTGTTGTGAGCAAATAGCTGAAAGAAAAAAAGCAAAGGAGGACAATTTTAGCTTATGACTTCAGAGGGCTCAGGCCATGGTTCCTTGGCCCATGCACTGGGGCTAACCATCATAGTGGGAGAAGCCTGTCACAGAAGCTGTTCCTTACTTCCTGGTATATAGGAAGCAGGGAAAAGGAGGCACTGAAATGAGCCAGGGTAAAATACAGCCCCCAAGGACACATCTTGAGTGACCTACTTCCCTCATGGGTCCTACTGCCTGCCTTTCTCCACCCTTAACAATGCCATTATATTGTGAATCCATTAAGGGATTGGGTCAGAGTCCTTATGCACTAACCATCTCTGGAAACACTACCAGAATTTCAGAATTTCAGTCTAATCAAGTTAGCAATCAAGATTAACCATCTTTGAAAGCAGGATGAAAATTACTTGGGGACTCTCTGGACTGTTTTTGGTTTTTTCTTTTCACTTCTTGTGGATCTTAAGCTATTTCAGAACAATTAAAATTAAAGTTTCTGGGTGGAAGTGGAGAGATGGCTTAGTGGTTAAGCGTACCATCGCTCTTTCAAAGGACTTAGGTTCTATTCCCAGCAACCACTTGGTGACTCTATAACTTTAATTTCAGGTAATCCAATGCCCTCTTCTGGCCTCCATGGGCACCAGACACACACATGGTTCACAGACATACATGTAGGTGAAACACACACACACACACACACACACACACACACACACACACACACACGTAATTGTTAATAGTTCTTGATATCAGAAGTAATCATCTAATACTCTATATACATGGAAAGAACTGAGTATAGTGCCTGGACAACAAGAAGTCCCCCCTGGTTATGCCTTTACTCTACTAAAATGTGTCCTCTACTTCCCAAAGTGAAGGAGATCACAGTTCTCAAGTCATAGAGAAATAGACACCTCAAACAACTGGAGTCTGGAGCATAAAATACAGTTGGCTTCCTCTTAGGACATGGTCTGAAGTTATATGGAGAAGCAGTGGTGTTTCAGGATTTCTGATTTTCTAAGATTACTCTGTGGAAGATCTTTTTTAGGTCCTCCCAGATCTCCAAAGTGTCTCAGCTTGGAACTAGGAAAGCTGCTGGAACATTTAATGATGAGAGTCCAGTGTGATACAGGGATTGGTTTAACTCAATAGGGTCAGCCTGGGCACCATTTCCTGCCTTTCTCAGTGAGTGAATAAAAATTTCTTTACTAGAAAGCATACAATCCATTAGTAAATGATATAGTATGTCAGCCAAGCTGGACTTTCATTAAGAGTGAAGTATCAGACTGTGAAAAACAGTACATGTTGAAGCCATTGAGCCAGCAGAACTGTTGTATTGACGGAAGAACAACAGTATCAACCAAACCAAGAGGCAGAGGGAAGTGATGCTAGGCATGGGGAGCCATGAGCTTAAGCTTCTGCTGTTTCTGCAGGGCTAATATCTGTATATTAATGAAGGAAGAGATGTCACTGGTATCTAGGATGCTTGGCAGGATATCTTCCAGGAATGACTAGTTGTTTCAAAGACATCAATGATAAAAATAAAAATAAAAGTTCTACCCAATGTTCCCTAGATGCTGACAAGTGCCTGGAATTGTCATAGGATATTCTTCATGTCATCTCAATAAATTATTTTCTTTTCTTTCCCCTTTTGTTTTGCAGTCTGGGAATCAATCCCAGAGCCTTTACCATGGTAGACATCTGCTTTGCTACTGAGCTGCCTGATCAATATCCAAAGAATCTTTATGATTTCCTCTGGATTAGGATATTTAGTTCTGGAGATAGCTGGATTGGAATCACGTATTGTTCCAGACTTGGGACAGGTTCATGCTGGGATGAGGAACCCACCATCACAATCCATGGAATTTGTCATGAAGTAGTGGAGCCCCAGAGACTGCAACACTGACTTCCCAGGGAAGCATAGAGCAGCTCTTTCCCTCCTCTCAGCAGTCAACAGGGACTGGGCTTCCTCCAAAGCCATGACTTCTAGGCATTTTATCTCTCATTTAGTTTTGTTTCTGGTGTGGGGGTTGAAGTTCGGCATTCTGCTCAGTAACCTAAATAGCCAGTTTCCCTGTAATTTAGTGTTAAGGCTCCCTCTTCACATCACACTCAGGCATCTCTTATCCATGTATTTTTGTCCCCATAAGCTGCAATCTATTTCTGGATCTGTTTTGCTATTAATCTATTGTTCCATTTCCCCTGAAAGGCATATTGTTTAGATAATAGTGTAATTCAGTAATATATATAATTAGTAGAATTTTACAGTTTTGCAGGAGACCTCCCAAACACTTTCCTTTGCAAACCTCTCCTTTTCATTCTCAGATATTGTGATAGAAAAGCTTTAAAATAGTTTCGTACATACATTCCAGACCCAGCAAAAGCAGCATTGGAATACTGAATTGAATTACAATTTTTTTCTAAGTTGATTTGAAGACTATTTTATGGTATGGACACCAACCATGATATATTTTTTTCAGGTCTCATTTGAATATCTTCAATAAGATTTTATAGCTTTTCCATATAGGCTTAATGCCATTGCTTTAAATTTATTACCAGCTAAATATGGCATTTTAAAAGAATTTCTAGTTTGAAAGTGTGTTTTTGTTTTGCTGTAGCCTTTGAGGTAGTGTTGCCATGTAGACTAGACTGTCCAGACTTTCCTGCTTTAGCTCTCTGGATGCTGGTGACACTACAGCTAGCACCCACAGAGACCTCATACCTGATTGTTTCTAGAGTCGCAGGACTGCTGTGCTGGGCTGTATTACATCCTCAAGATCTCCCTGCATCTGTGTTCTCAATGTCACCTTATTGAAGAGTCAGGAAATGAAAACTATCTTGGAGGATGATAGGAGACAGAGTTAGCCTCCTGATGTTCATCTCTGTCCCAAAAGGTCCACATGACCACAAAGGAAGTTCCCTAGGACCAACTGATGGAGGCGGGGAAAGCTCAGCTCAAAAGATCATAGGAGCTAAAGCACATGCTGGAAAGCTACACCTCTACTAGGGGAGACCCTAGAAAGAGTCCAAGGGAATCTCCTCCTATGGAGAATTGCTTTAAGAAGCACCTTATACCCTGGAGTAGAGGGTAAAGTCATTTGAGGATATACTTGAACTCCTAGGAAGGGATAATTGGTTATCAAATGGTCAACAATATAGAAAAGAGGAAAATTAAGAGAGAGAATTCTGGAGAAGTGTGTGAGTGTGCCCCAGAGGGCAGGTTCATCACATGGAGATCTTTGTGTCCCAGATAAGTGCTCACTTGGGATGCTTAATATTCATGACTGAGTTGACTGGAGTTAGAATCACCCAGAAGACACACCACGGGGTTTGTCTGTGAGCATGTTTCAGACAGATTTAGCTGAGGAGGGAAGAGCCACCCTAAGCATGAGTAGCACCATCCCATGGGCTGGGGGCCTAGGTTGAATAAAAGTGTCGGAGGGTAATGCACACTATCACTCATTTCTCTACTTCCTGACCATGATCACAATGTGGCCAGCTATCTCACACTGCTACCATGCTTTCTTTATTGTGGTGGATTGTCTCCATTCAAACTGTAAGCCAAAATACATCTTTTCTCCATGGAGTTGCTTCTTGTCAGGTATTTGGTTACAGCAATGAAGAAAGTAATGAATATCATACTGGGGTTTCATTGATTCTTGACGTCTGGCGGTAACCACAAAGGAACAAGTGCACAATAGTAGTCTGATGAGGTCAGGTGAGCAGGTGCTCAGAACACACTGTGGGGAATGTTTGAACTGTTTGTTGTACAAGGACTTAGGTCAGTGGTGCTCAACCTGTGGGTCATGACCCCTTTGGGGATCACATATAGAATATCCTGCATATAAGATATTTAAATTATGGTTCATCACAATAGCAAAATTACAATGATGAAGTAGCAATGAAATAATTTTATGGCCGGGGGTCACCACAACATGAGGAACTGTAAGGGTCACAGCATTAGGAAGGTTGAGAACCACTGACTTAGAACAAAAGTTCTGACCACCATTCTTAGAGCAGGATACTGTATGTTGTCCTAATAACCATAGCTGACAAGTCTTCTTTATTAAAACACTTTTTAAGTTTTTTTTTAAAAAATTATACATCCACGTGCGCCTGTGTGAGAGCACGCACACACACACACACACACACACACACACACGCACACACACACACACACACACACACACACACACACACACACACACACACAAGTGTATGCAATGCCTGAGGTGGCCAGAAGAGGTCATCAGATTCCCTGAAGCTGGAATTACAGGTAGTTGTAAGACACTTGACATATGGGTGCTGGGAACTGAACTCAGGTCCTCTGCAAGAGTAGTATGTGCTCTTAACTACTTAGCCATCTCTCTAGCCCCTCTTCCTGAAATTTTAAAGTTAAAATTATGATGAGCCATCATTTTTTCTCACAAATGTTCTTTTTGGTTGTTGTCCTAGCAAGAGTCCATATCTGACTTGGGTTTTCTTCATTTCTTGAGGTCTATAGCTGTTCCTCATGTTTGTCTCTTATGACCTGGAAAAATTTTAAAACCATGAATTAATTTTTTGTTAAGTGTCCCTTCAATTTGGTTTTGTATAATAGCATTTCATGAGTGACAAAAATACAATGAAAATGATAGTGGGTCATTCCCATTGCCTCATATCAAGGGGTCCGTAATGTCTTATTATTTATAATTTTTACCTTGATAACTTGACTAAACTGAGTTTCTTTACTGGAAAATTACTATCTTTTCTTTTGTAGGCTATAAATATCTTGGTTAGGTTTCTCTGAAACCATACAATTTCTATTTCCTCTAAAAAGTTGCCTAGCCTCTTAGTTTACTTTCTGTTGCTGATAAAGACTGTGGGCAAAAGCAACTTGGGAAGGAAAACTTTATTATAGAATATTAGTTGAAGATGTGTTATATTTGTTTATGCTGTGGAATATTTGTTTAATGATGCAAAGTTGTGTTGCATTCTTTTATGTTGCATTTGTTTAACTCTATGAAGCTGTATTACTTTACCTGTCTAAAACACCTGATTGGTCTAATAAAGAACTGAACAGCCAATAGCAAGTCAGGAGAAAAGATCAAGGAGTGAGAAAAGGACTTTTGGAGCTATCCATCTAGCTACATGACCAGCAATGGAGTAAGATGTAAATAAAGGTATGTAGAATAGAGAAAGATAAAAGCCCAGAGGGAAAAGGTAGATGGATAGTTAAGAAAAGCTGGCTACCTTGTTAACTAGCTTCTCTAGAGTTGTGGGTTGTTGCCTGATTATCCTTTGCTTTACATCTAGTATCTACTTATGAGTAGGTACATAACATGTTTGTTCTTCTGAGTCTGGGTTACCTCACTTAGGATATTTTCTAGTTCCATCCATTTACATACAAATTTCATGATGTCATTGTTTTTCTCTGCTGAGTAGTACTCCATTGTGTATATGTTCCACATTTTCTTAATCCATTCTTCAGTTGAGGGGTACCTAGGTTGTTTCCAGGTTCTGGCTATTTGTAATAATGCTTCTATGGACATAGTTGAGCATGTGTCCTTGTGATATGATTGAGCATTCTTTGGGTACATGCCCAAGAGAGGTATAGCTGGGTCTCCAGGTAGATTGATTCCCAATTTTCTGAGAAATTACCATACTGATTTCCAAAGTGGCTGTACCAGTTTGCACTCCCACCAACAGTGGAGGAGTGTTCCCCTTGCTCCACATCCTCTCCAACATAAACTGCCTGCAGTGCATTTGATCTTAGCCATTCTAACAGGTATAAGATGGTATCTCAGAGTCATTTTGATTTGCATCTCCCTGATGACTAAGGATGTTGAGCAATTCCTTGAATGTCTTTTGGTCATTTGAAATTCTTCCTTTGAGAATTCTCTGTTTAGATCTATAGCCCATTTTTTTTTTTTTAAATTTAGATTGTTTGTTATTTTGATGTCTAGTTTCTTGAGTTCTTTATATATTTTGGAGATCAGCCCTCTTTCAGATGCAGGGTTGGTGAAAATCTTTCCCCAATCTGTAGGCTGCCATTTTGTCTTATTTACCATGTCCTTTGCCTTACAGAAGCTTCTCAGTTTCAGGAGGTCCCAATTATTAATTATTGTTCCCAGTGTATGTACTACTGGTATTATATTTAAGAGGGACACATGGATTGCCCTGAGAAGGGGAAATAGATGAGGTCTCCATGGTTTAACTGGGGATGAGGTGTGGGCAATGGAGGGTAGGAGATAGGGGATGAGAACATAAGGGAATGGAATGATTGAGCTGGAACAAGGATGGAATGGGAAAGCAATGAAAGAGATACCATGATAGAGGGAGATATTATGGGGCTAGAGAGAAACTCCATGCTAGGGAAGTTGCCAGGAATCCCCAAGGATGACCTCAGCTTAGACTGCTAGAAATAGAGGAGAGGGTGCCTGAACTGAACTGCCTTACCCCAATGATCAGACTGGTGAATACCCTAACTGTCATCACAGAGCTTTTCTCCAATGACTGACAGAAGCAGATGCAGAGATCCACAACCAAATACCAGGTAGAGCTCCAGGAGTCTGGTCAAAGAGAGAGAAGAGGGATTCTACAAGCAAGGGACATCAAGATCATGATGGGGCAACCTGCAGAGATGACCAAACCAAAATAGTAGGAACTCATGAAAGTTGAATCAATGGCTGTGGAGCCCACATGGGACTGGGCTAGGCCCTCTGCATGTCAATACAGTTGTGTAGCTTGATCTGTTTGGGGGGACCCTGGCAGTAGGATCAGAATCCATCCCTGGTGTATGAATGGGCTTTTTGGAGCCCACTACCTCTGATGGGACACTTCATGCAGCCTTGAGGCAAGTGGAAGGCCATGGACTTGCCTCTACTGGATGGGAGGCCTTGCCTTTAGGTGGGGGGGGAGTGGGTTGGGAGGGGGAGGCTGGCAGGGCAGGAGGAGGGAAGAGGGAAATCTTTGATGTATAAAATGAAATAATATAAATAATATAAATATATATATATTTTAAAAGCTGGCTAGAAACAAGCCGAGCTAAGGCTGGACATTCATAAGAAAGAATATGTCTCTGTGTGTGTTAATTTGGGATCTGGGTGGTGGGCTCCCAAAGAGTAAAGAACCAAAAGAGTTAAAAAAACAAAACAAACAAAACAACAACAACAAAAAACTCTTACAGTTTCCAGTCTTTCTGTGAGGAAAGAAATCAAAGCAGGAAAGTGAAGCAGGAATCTGGAAGAAATAACCTAAGCAAAAATTGTGGTATTTACTGGCTTGTTCTCCATGGCTTGCTCAGCTTTCCTTTTTATAGAACCCAGGACCACCAGTCCAGAAGAGGCCCTGCCCACAATAAGCTGGGCCTATCTACATTAATTCTTAATAAAGAAAATGTCCTACAGACTTGCCTACAGGATAGTCTGATGGGGTCGTTTTCTCCAGTAGGGTTCCTCTTCCCAGATAACCTTAGCTTGTGTTAGGTTGACAAAAGACTACCAATTTTGAAGCTACTGATGATATATTTTTTATTCAGCCATTTAACTAAATTGTGTGGATTTAAAGAGTCTCAGAAGGCATTTGAACACAGGCACCAAGCACTGGTGAACAATTCTTGCCCTCAGAAGAAATGGGTTATTAAATGAAAATCTGGTTCCAGGTGTGGGATAACTCCCTAAGCATTATTGGTCAGTGAGGCCCCAAAGGCCATGAAAAAAGACACAGGCTAGTGACATTATTCTCTGTTCTCCAGTGAGATGGTAAAACTTCATTGCTGAAGAAACAATGTATTTTGTTTCAGAGACATAAAGAAATCAAGCTGGAACTGACCCAAAATTTCCTTTCTGCTGGCCAGTTTTTGTCATGCCAGAAGGTGCTGTGTAGGCTGTTTTTGCTCTTTGGGGGGCCCCACCTCTTTTGGCTCTTTTGTTTTTTGGGAGCCCACCACACAGCTCCCAAATAAATCACACATGGAGGCTTATTCTTAATTATAAATGCCTGGCCTTAGTTTGGCCTGTTTCTTGCCAGCTTTTCTTAAAATTTCCCATCCACCTTTTGCCTCTGGGCTTTTCCCATTTCTTACTTCTATATATCTTACTTTCATTCTGACTCCAGCTGGCTGTGTGGCTGGGTGGCTGGCCCCCAGCATCCTCCTCTCCTTGTTCTCCTGTTCCTTCTTCTTTCCTCCCAGATTTCTCCTTCTATTTATTCCCTCTGCCTGCCAGCCCCACCTATCATTTCTCCTGCCTTGTTCTTGGCCATCAGCTCTTTATTAGACTAATCAGGTGTTTTAGACAAGCAAAGAAACACAGCTTCACAGAGTTAAACAAATGCAACATAAAGAAAACTAACACACCTTAAAATAATATTCTACAACAGTAGGACACTGGAGGAGAAAAGTTATCAAAGGTCTTGCCCAGAAGTGAACCCTGAATGTTGCAATATTGAGTCATCAAGAAATACTGACTGGTGCAATAGTGGTATGAAGGTTAGATTATAACCACTCACCTCCTGATGGGACTTGAGGTCTGTGCCACAGCAGGAAATTTATACTTGGTCCTGCAAACCTGGTTGAAAACCCATGGCTTAGGTCATAGGTCCTAAGGGGGAGCCTAACATTTCTGTTTTGCTAAATGGCCATCTTATTAAACTGTCTTCTAAATATTATGTTTATACCTATAGATCATTGATGCTCTCAACTTTGGTCAGAGAAGTCTTTTTGCAGAGGGCAGCAGTTATTGTAGATACTTGTAACTGTTCAAAATGCATAGAGTAAGTAAGAGTGAGTGTTCAGCCCTAAATTGGACATCTCTATCACCCGCCCACACCACCACAAAGCTTAGAGCTCATCTCAGAGGCAGAGGCAGAGGCAGAGGCAGAGGCAGAGGCAGAGGCAGAGGCAGAGGCAGAAAGAATGTAAGATTTAGAAGATGGGGAAGAACGTTGTGAGAGGCTGTCTTCTGAGCATGGAGATCTCATTGGAAAATTGTGTTCACCTGCACAAAATGAAGTCAACAAGTCCAGTCAACATCCAAATGGGTTGTGCTAATGGATCCAAAGGATTACAAAGGACAAAAAGGGGAGGACTTGAAGATAGGCAGGGGATGTGTTGTGGGATATCTGGGGAATCGAGATGCAGGAAGTTAGTGGTGGGGAATTATCAAGACACACTGTACACATGCATACAGTTGTGATAGAATAAATAAAAGATTTTCCAATAAATAAAAGAATTTAAAAATTTAATAGAATCTTTTGTACTTGTGTACACATATGTCAAGTGTATTTAAAAATAGCTTTATCTCTTCATTTTCACCTACAGGAACTAGTTTGTTTTCCTGTCTTATCACAATAGCTAAAGTTCTGGAACCGTTTCAGTAGACACTGAGAATAAAACATATCCTCCTTTATGTCATATTATGATTTAACATTTTGCCATTTGATATGATTGGGGAATAAATGGAATTTACTACATTTAAATAATTTTCTTTTACTATATTTTATCCAGAACATTTATTCAGTTTTTTTTTCAAATGATAGCACAGTAATGTTTTTCTTCCTCTAATGTGTTGATGTAATGAGTTATACTGTCAGATTCCCCCACATTAGATCGTTTTCCTATTCCTGGAGTGAATCCTATTTAGCCATGATGTATTAATTTACAAACGCATTGCAGGATTCAATATGCATCTGTAATCACATGGGAACTTGGTCTGTACTTTTCTCTTTTAGTACTATTTTATAACATTTGAGGTTATTTTTTTCTGATGTCGTAACATAAATTGAAGTGTTATATTTTTTTATGTGTGGTTTAAATTTATTGTGATCTTGATTCCAACAACTCTATTCCAAGTAGAGACTTTCTTGCTTTCTCTTTCTTACTTTTATTTTTGAGGGGCATGTGGCAAATCTTTTTTTTAAATGCATCTATCAGTTTTCTAACTTTAGAAGTACAACACAATAAACATTATAAGATGTGTCTCTAGTCGTTAGAAGTTTAGGTTTCAAACAGCCTGGATTTACAAAAAAGGATTAGGTTTTCAGGGAAAAAATATGATTACAAAATTGTTTCTTCAAGTTGAACAGTGTGTTAAGAGAAACGGAATACACTGGGTTATGCAGTGCTTGTTCACTGTCCTACTCCTAATGCCCTTCAGAGTGTCTTATGTGTGTGAGAGAACAAAGAGAAGTCTGTTGAATAAATGAATGAATGAACAGAAATAATTCAAGTTAGTACAATGTTTTAGTTAGCTGCAGATAGGTGTGTACTTTGATGGAATTTGTTGTTCATGAAGGGATAAGATGAAATTATATGAAATTAAAATTTAATCATATATTATCAAATTTATCTGTTTCATGTAATCTGTGTCAGATGCAGAATTTAAAATCAACATTTGGTGCTGCAAGGTAGTTCAGTCAATACAATTCTCGCCTTGCAATCATGAAGTCCTGAGTTTTACCCCTAGAATCCACATAAGAATGCCAGTTATGGTGGCACACACTTGTAATCCCTGTGCTGGGGAGGTGGAGACAGGAGGATCACTGCACTTTCACAATCTTAGGTGGTATAGCCCACCACACACCTAAGCTGTGTGATAGTTTGTTGTTCTGAGGATCCAAGACTACACTGTTTATTGTGCTAAATACTGTGGGCAACTTTAACGTAATGATATGTATCATTTGGTCTGTGCATATCTAAATGTGGAAGTGAGTTAGTCGGTGCTCAGTTACAGTGACAAAATACCTGTGTGGTATAAGACATCATAGCAATAGTGTATCTGGAAGGAGATCTGTCCTGTCCCCTCATGGTAGCTGGGAAGCGGGGGTGGGGGGGTGCTGAAGTTCCAATATCCTCTTTAAGGGCTCACTCCCAATGACTTAACTTTCTTCTGCTATGCCCCACCACCTAAAGGTTCCACTACCAACCTTTAAATAGTGTCGTAATCTGGCAACCAAACCTTAAACATCTGAGCCTTAGGGAACATTCCAGGTCCAACCATAACAGACAGATATACTAAAAATTTTAAGCAATAAGATTTTTCAGCTCTGTTATAATTTCATGAGACTACTGCTATATATGTATCAATTCTCGACCAAAATATCTATATGAATCTCTTGATCATTTGTGTGTATGTTGTGGGTGTGTGGGGTGAGAGTTGCACCAGCTTTAGCCTGTAAATTTTTTGATGTGAGGTTTTTGTTGGCTTCCAAATGAGCCAGTCATTGGTTGTTAATTCAGTTTAGTGATTTTCCTTGCCATATTATCTTATTGGTTCATGGACCCGAACACCAGACATCAATATTAAGAATATTCATTTATTTCATGCCCCCTACAGGATTCAGGCGTCCCTCTCACCACATTCTCTATAAATCTGTGCTCCAGTAGAGTCCCATATCTTCTAATTGCAGCACACACATGCTGAACCAGCCCAGCTTTGTCTACAGGAACCAGCAAAGCAAACGACTACCTTGGCACAAGTGAATATGTTCAAAGACCCAATTTTTTAATGCAGCCTAACACATGTGTATGGGGGAGTAAATTGACACAAAAGTGTCAATTTGGGTCTTATGGAAGTCACATGAATATGACCATGGTTTGAACTTTCTGGAACCTTCTCTGGCCTCATGGAGCAGAGTGGGAGATGGTCTTTAATCAGGGCTCTTCCTCCTCCGTGCCTATCAAAGGCAGCTCCAGCAGCAGGATGAATGATCAATCGCCTCTAACTGTTTTTAGACTTGTCTCTTCCTCAGAAGAAAGGGGATATTTGTTTCTATTCACACCATACACCACTTTATGAATATGATTTCAGTCATGATTTCCTATGAGCCTATGTAAAGGAAAGAGTGGAATAAAGAACAAAACCAATAAAGAGCCAAACTGAAAGCACATGTCTTGAAGGGGCACGCACCAGGCACACGATGGCTGTTCAACAGATGAGTCCCCTGAAATGCAAAGTATTCTGCAAGCTTTGGGCAGCTTTGAAATGCTACACTTTCTAGAGCATTCATCTGTTCGTCATCTGAGGGAACTTTCCTGGCTCAGCAGAAGCGGCTGTCTTCTCTCCACATCCACAGAACTCTAACTGCATGTAGCCCACCAGCTGGAGGAATGCATAGTAGGGGAGGCAAGCAGGAATCCACTGAAGGACACGGTGGGGAATACTCAGTTTACCTGCCTCTGCTTCGATCTGACTGTCACTGTGAATAGTGTTTTTTGAGTTGGTTTTAAGATACCATCTAAAGCTATAATCACATCAATAACAAATACCACCAGGGAGACAGAGGGACAGACTGAGGGGTAAGGCTCAGCAGCACAAAGACACTGAAGTATTTTTTTAAGGAAGTTCATTTATTTAACACAGCCTATTTGAAGGCAAAGAAACTACAAAGAACACTTGATTGAAAACTACACATAAAATACTTCTCCCCGGCATTATTTTAGTTAGTTCCTTCCAGATGGTGCCATTCTAGATACCTGGGACTACAAAAACACTGTTTTCTAAGAAAGAGTAACTGTGAATAGAAAGATCACACACCTCTGATATACCACAGCACAAGAAAGATACAGTGTAGGAAAGAAACTGGATGTGTGCATACCTGGGCTAAGTCTATGGTCCCCTTCAAGAACAACCGAGTCTCCTGTGATGTGGACCAAAGCAGGAGACCAGGAAGTCAGCCAAAGAACCCTAGGTGGTTGGGCCATCTCCAAAGACCTTTCCTACCACCCAAGGGGAGCATCTAACTGTAAGCAGGTGCTGCCAGCTTTGAAGCAGTCGATGTATATTCTCAGTGTTATTCAAGCAGAGGCTTGCGGGCATACCATATACATAAAGGGCCAGATTTGGACTAATTAAAGTCTGCTGCACATTAGAATCGGATGGCTACTTCCTGGGTGCACTCACACATTTGGGGTTGCAGTGAGGTAGGCTATGTATGAGAGCCCGAGAGGACTTAATATATTCAGTTTCTCTGGAATTCTCACATGCATGCCTAGAACCAGTGCCTATAGCTTCTGTGGGTGCAAATAGGACCACAGTGTGCACTCTAACAAAGCCCAGTATGAGGTATGTGCTGCTGGCCCAGAAATCAAAATTTGAATAGAGAGGCTTGGGGAGGGGGCTTCAAGTCCTCTTCAGTTTTGGAATCTTCCAAGTACAAAACTTGTCATTTTACAGCGCAAAATAGGAGACAATGTGCAAGTGAGGGGACTTCCTGCTCAGGGCAGAAGGTGACTCTGTTCCCATTCCTGGGCTTCCGCTTTTCCATCTGAACAAAGAGGAAACAAACGAAGCCCTGAAAGTCCCCTTCAGAATATCTCTAGACTTGTACCTGGGTTCCTGTTGCTCTGTTAACTGAACTTTTCCTAGTACATATTCATCTGAGGTAGATTTGCAAAAGGAACAGGCTGCCATTGGGCAAAGATATGCACACCTTCATTAATGGACATGCTCCTATTGCCTGGCCAGGAAAACCAGGGATGGGCAGACACATTACCCTTGCAGCAGGAGCTTCTGGTCTGAGAGATGTGGTGCTTTCCAGAACTGACTAGACAAGGAAAGTCTGAAGGAGACAGGAACACACATGAGGTGGTGGTCAGTGTCCCCCCAAAGGAACCTGTCAGGAAGTCACTATGGTGGAAGTGACTGAGCTATAAGGTGAGTGAGTAGAGCAGGGAACAGAGGGGTCTGGGAAGGGGTCAGTAGTGGGCCACAGTGATGTCCTGAAGCCTGAAGGTTGGGATAGAAAGTATCAGACTGGAAACTGGTGGAGGAGTGAAAGATGGAGAAATGAGCTGAGTCCCCGGGCCTGGACCATGAGTATTTAGCACCTACAATGTCCCAGCAGTTCAGGGCTGTCCCAACTCACATGAAAGAATTGAGGCCCTATGGATGCAGCCTTTTTAGAACAGTCCCCCAGTGACCACCTGTACCAGGCTTTTCCTTTTGGGCCACCAACCAGCTCCCTAATCATGGCACAGAGACTTAATATGAGTTACAAATGCTTGGCCTAGCTTAGGTTTGTTAACCCATTTTCTCTTTATCTACCCGTTGCCTCGAGGCTTTTTATTTTTCTTTCCCTTTGTATATCTTCCTTTCACCACTACTCATGTCTGCC
Source organism: Onychomys torridus (assembly GCF_903995425.1). Taxonomy (NCBI): domain Eukaryota; kingdom Metazoa; phylum Chordata; class Mammalia; order Rodentia; family Cricetidae; genus Onychomys; species Onychomys torridus. The sequence goes on from NC_050443.1 coordinate 179,309,504, forward strand.
TGTCTGGCAGCTACCTGGCTTTTGGCCCCAGGTGTCTCCCTTATTCTCTCCTCCTCCTTCTTCTCTCATTCCTTTCTTGAGCCTAGATTTCTCCTCTTCTTTATTCTTTCTGTCTACTAGGCCTGCCTATCTATTCTCTGCCTAGCCATTTACCATTCAGCTTTTTACTAGACCAATCAGGTTCCTTAGGTAAGCAAGGTGAAACAAATGCAACACATCTTTACATAATTAAATAAATTCATCACAAACAAGTGTAATACATCCTCACATTGTTAAACAAATGCAACACAAACAAAAGTACCACACCTTTACACAGGTAAAGTAATATTCAGCAGCATAAACAAATGTAACACATGTTCACATAGTTAAAATAATAGTCTACAATAACCACCTGTCTAGACCACTGCTCTCAATCCCACCAGCAGCTGCCAGGTTCCCATAGGCAGATAAAGGGGAGGTGGTCACATCTGGCTGCTTTACAGTGCAGAGTTCTCTACAGGGTAATATTCACAGTGCTTACAATGGGAAAGTCTTGGGCAAACCAGACTGGGTGGTTTGCCCCTTGCTGTATCCTCCCTCCGTGGCTTCTGACTCTAGCTATGACAATGGTAGACTCTAGTTGTGGCTGTTGACAGGGCTCTTTCTCAGTGGCCACTGCATTGTCTTTTCTGACTAAAACTTTTCCCAAAGTCCTGGGAACCGAGTTTATAAAGCTTTGTTTTGTACAGGTGGAGGAGCCAAGGCTCCTGACAAAATGAGTTACTGTCTGTAAATGGACCAAAGGCCAGCCTCTCCTTTAGAGAATGCTAGGATTACAGGTGAGCTTCATTACATCCAGGTTATGTGGTGATGTGGATTAAACTCAGGATGTTCTCAATACTAGTCAAGCACTCTACCAACTGAGTCATATCTGCTGCCCTTGGAGAGACAATTCTAAGGGGCACTTTATGTGACTCCTCAGAACTTCCCACCAGGATGCTCCTTAGCTGTTGTAGCAGCAATGAAGTCATAGGAGGAAGCTAGAGGACTATATCATTCACCTACTGATCTTGCACCTTAGGACAACCAATAGTCCTCACTTCTGGGCAGGGCAGATTTTGGAACACAGCTCTATCCTTCACTGTCCCCAACCACAATTCAGTGCCATTTAAAATTCAGCCTCCGTCCTTGGCAAAGCTCTCTGAGTAGAAACAATCCTATCATTCTCTTACCCCTTGCAAAGGTGTTTAAGATATCTAAATATTTCAAAAGTATCTACAAGGATTGGATTCTTTCTTAGTGATGGCTTGATGAATAAATGATGCCCTAATTTCAGTTTAATTATTGTCTAATGCTCTCTAATTCATTTCAGATTGATGTTTAACTTTTTTTTCTAACTTGACAACCTTTCTGCTGCCCAAAGCTCAGGCTCCTTCTCCAAGAAAACAGATTAGCTTTTTATAGATTTCAACAAAGGAAGAAGGGTCCTTCAAATCCCTAATATTTTTTGTCAGTGTAAATTTAAACTCATTTCAAAACACTTGTTAAAAAACATATCTGAAAATAAGAGAGGAACTCCTAGCCTGAGATTTTATTCTGCCAAGTTCAAGCATGGAGCATATTTTTACGGTTGAATCATAAGCCCCTGAAAATAGGTTTATTATGGAAGTGTGAACACACAACTACAGCCCATAGCAACTTGAGTGGCCTTGTTATCATAATGCTTCGATCCCCTTCTTTGTTCCCAATTGGAAATGCAAGACACCTGTACTGGCCTTTTGTTATTAGATGTCAGAGCCAGTCAAGAGCCTGTTTAGAAAGCTGCCCAGTCTTTAGTAATCCTCGAATTGCAGGGAGTCCAATGTCCTCATCTCAGGAATGAATTGATCATTTATCGAATAAATACTTGATCACCACACACAAGCCCTAGTGGGAGGAGATATTGGGACTCTTTGGGGAGGACAGTGTTAGCTGTAGCTGTGTGAGTTGCCGGCTATGGAGTTAGTTTCTGTGCAGACAGATGTACAGGTGTCCATTCACCAGGCCAGCATCTGGGACTGAAGCTGAGGAAAGAGGAGGGACATGAGCTGGGACTTTGCTGCGAACCCAAAGTTCAAGTGCTCTGCATTCTTTTGGCATCAGATTTTTTTTCCCTAAGAAGCTACATGTTTATTTTCTGATGCTTTTTTATATTTTACTACAAAGTAAAGCATTTGGAATTCTATTGCATGGTACTCACACAATTTCCATAACAGACTTAAAATTATCCTCAGCTGCAGAGTAAGTCTGTGTCTCTGATTGGCTACAGAAGGCAGTCCCGTGGAGAGAGCCTGCTTTGTGAGGTTTGGCCAGGCTGCCTAAACACGTGTTGGATGCAGTCTGACAGAGGAATGTTTGACATTCGCCAACTCAATGTAGTCCACTATCAGTGAGCCAGAAACCTACTAACTAGAACACTCAATTAATTAGGTTTTGGTTTCCTGCTTTCTCTCCTTCCCAAGCCTCCAACCCAGGGAAGCATCAGAGCATAGAATGCTTGGTATTTATTGAGTGCCACTGTGTGCTGGCATTTTTATAAGCACTTTTTGTATATGAATACATAAACTCCTTCCCATGACCCTGTGGGAAGCCAATATTATTCTCCCAATATTTGTACCACAAGAGCAGAAATGTTCACAGCTCTGCCTCTCTGGGATGACCTCCCTTGGTTTGTAAGCCAGGTCTGCCCTCCATAGCTAGGTGGATTTAAGCTTGTTATTTAGGCTCCCTATGCTTCAGTTGTGACCAAGACACCATTCTCTAAAATTTGGTTAACAGTGTGAAATTATAGCTAAGGGTGTTTAAAACAAAACTTTCTCTTTCACTATGGGAAAACTGTTGAGTGGACTTTAAAATAATCATTTGCAGCATGTTACCCATGAGTTTATGCTGTCACATTATTTTTTGAAATGTCTCATCATACTTCTAAGGGACCATTCTTTGTGTATGTCTGGGGTGGGAGTAAGGAATGAAGGTGCTAAGGGGTGAGAAGAAAGCACTGGAAAGATCTTGTCACCTGATTCTGAGACTGAAAACAACGTGGAGAGAAACAGAGGCAAGACAAGAATGAACAACTGAGCCCCCACAGATGTTGTACCAAAATCTCAACCCAGCCCCACCTAGGGTGGGTCTGACTTCTTTTACATCATAGTTCTATGATGAACCATAAACTTTTCTTATTTACCCTTTTTGGCTCTGGCTAGTTTGAATAGGCCATTGTGGTATTAAATCTCAAGAATTCAATCTAAAACAATAAGCCCCTTTATCTCATTTCATATGTGTTTTTCCACAATTCAAACTCAATTGAAGAGATACCATGGTATCTATCCACCTATCAGTCTATCCATCCATCCATCCTTCTCAAGGCTCTCATTTGGTGTCAGTTGCAAAAAGAACCAGCATGAATGAGACACACATCCTCTCCTCTGGAGATGCAGACGTGTTTAATAAAACTGAAACCTCAGGCTGCTGCCAGGGAGAACAATTAGAAAAGAATTCTCACAGATGGAGCCAAGCCTCTTTGGAGAAAGTTTCTTAGACATCTCCATGCATCAACTGTGTAAGATTTCTTAAAATAATGTACAGGGGGATGGAGGGATGGATCAGCAGTTAAGAGCACTTGTTGCTCCTCAAGAATACCCTGGTTCAGTTCCTAGAACCCACGTCGTGGCTCACAATTATTTTTATCTGTAGTTTTGTCTACACATATGTATGTGTACCACATGTGTGCCTGGTGCTCTTGGAAGTCAAAAGAGGGCATTGGAACTCTAGTTTCAGGAGATCTCATGCTTTCTTTTGACCTCCAAGGGCACCATACATGCATGTGGTATACATACATACATACATATGGGCAAGACACTCATACATGAAATAATTAAATCTTTAACTTTTAAAAAATAGTGTACAGCTTATATTTTAAAATTTAAAGAATTCTCACCTCTTTCTTTACCCCTCCTCCCCTTAAATGAATGAAGCCACATAGTTTTGAAGAAATGACTTCTCAAATTTAGGCTTCCTGTGGGTACATGCATCTCCTGAACTGTTCCCCCAAAGATTCCTGACTGAGATTGGAAAGAATTATTGAGTACACTCAACATTTCAACAATTCAGAACCCTCCCTACTCATCAGCTGCCACAGACACATGGATTTAGCTCCTGGTGGGATAGAGGAAAGCTTTCTGGAGAGTTTCTAACAAAACTCCTTCAACCACTCCCAGCAAGAGGCCTTTAAACACAGGTAGAGAGCCATTATCGAAAGGATGTCATTTAAAATGCGTGTTTAAAAGACTTGAGAGAAGCCAGTCTTGTCCAGCTGGTAAATTATTTTCCAGCCAGTCTCTTCAGTCTCTTGCTGCTAAAGGTACCCAAATCTTATCTTACAAATGACTGAGTATAGTGTAAACTTACTTAGAACACATCTTTGATCTGTTTCCATTTGAAATGACTCTGGGCTTATTTATCTATTTTGCAAATAAACTCTGAGAAACCTCTCCTGTGAAATATCACTTGGTAACAAGGAGATTTGATTTACAGCTCACATTGAGCATAATAGCCATCAAAAGAAATGCCACACTGAAATCTTTTGAGCTGTACCCATGAAGTGTTTGTTCAAAGTGACACCAAATGTGGTGAAAACGAAACTGTACACAGACAGGAGAGGAGGCATGAGAAACCCTTGCTTGATGTTCAGATGATAGGAGCAGCTTATCAGCCTTTGTGTTTTAGTGCTGTGTGTTGTAAATAATATTAGCAGCATCCCAAGTACATAGGTTATTTATAAAACTCAGATAAAAAATCAGATAAAAACAGTGTATTTTAGTCTTGCACCACAAATAGGCATACCTTTTCCATATGTTCATCATCTTTTAACAAATATCTTCTTTTTCATTGCGACAGAAATGTGTGTTCACTTTTGAAGATGGGAATGTCAACCATAGGTTTTGAATGCAAGAGAGTAGAGAAGATTTTTATTTTGGTGGTTCCCAATCATGTCAGAGAAGGGAGATCCTTTCATCACTTTTTAGAGATAGAATACACATTGGAAGTAAAACAGAGAAAAGTTATGGAGCTTCTTGATTGTTCTCTAACCCATCACTGTTTCCTTCTAGTCTTTCTACAACCCAAGGAAACAAACTGTCCAACCTGATCCCAGATCTCTGATGATCTGGAAAAAAATCCTTTCTCCTCTGAGGCACTCAGAGTAACCGAGATGAAGTTAATTAGTGAAGTGATATCACCTGTCCTCTTGTAACCATGTGACATGTGTTGTCTTTTGGCTTTGAGCAACCTGGTATTTAGAGTCTCTAAAGTAGTGTTTCTTATTCTTGACTGTGTAGGTGAGCCTTGGTCAGTGCAGATTCTGAGTCATCAGGTGCAGAGTAGACACTGTTACTGAAAAGTAAGGCTGACACCACCTTTACTTAACTACATACACCCTGAGTATTGAGAGCTGCAAAGAGAATTGAATGTTGGTGCTCAAATAATGAAAGATGAGACTTCAAGAATAGTGTGTGTGTGTGTGTGTGTGTGTGTGAAATGATCTTCTAAGTCTTGGTCAGTTCTAAGTCTCCTCACCTATTTGTTCTGATAAATAATCTTGACATAGGGAACATATTTTTGAGTCCCTGAGGAAAGCTGGGCTCTGTGAGATACTGTCTGTGGTAGTAAAACTTGATTTAGAGATGAGAAACAGAAAATTTGTTTACCTAAAGTCACCAAGATAGTAACAGAAACTGCTGGAATTGGAACTGAATGCCTTAACCATGAAGGTGTATTTCCTCTGAGAATGTTTTCGACTCTTTCCATTCCCAAGAACTTCAAATATGCTGGTCCCTCTTCCCACAAGGTCCTCCATCACCACTGAGAAGCTTCCATGAGTCTTGCCCCACACAATTGAGTTGTTGTGCCCTGCTCTTTTCTCATAGTGGCTTTCCCTCACAGGCCTTGTCAAAGTCTTCATGATTATGTGTGTTCATTTGTTTCCCTGTCTGTCTCCTTCATGAAACTGTAAGTTCTCTGAAGCTGAGGACAAAAGCTCTTAATCTGATTAGTTTTTAGCATTATCGATGAGTCAAAAAAAGGCTCTGTAGGCTCCTGGCTGACAGATTGACTGAAGAAATGAATGAGCGAACTGACATTCTGCATATAAATTCTAGGCCACTAGAGGGCAAATAGTCTGGGTACATGGAGGACACATCTCCCCAGTGCCACATATGGTTGGCATACCTATGAATAAATTCCAGCAGGATGACACCTCTCACATGTGTCATTGGCTGTACAGTAAGTTTTGTTTTGTTTTTAAAAAAAACCTTCTCCTCAGCTACTTTAAGAAAAGAGAATATGAATTTCAAAGTCCCACTCATTACTAACTTCTGAACAAAATGTGGCAAAGACATTTGAATGGAAGCTGAGATGCTTTTCAGAGCACACATCTATGTTTACCCCTTCTCATTCTGTCTGCAATGGACCCATGGTTTGTAGGAAGCTGGATAAGCTAGCAGATTGGCAGGTGTAGGTTTCTGTATAGGATTGGTAAATGGGTGGTGCCTATAAACCATCAGGATAACATTAGGAAAGGTGGTATTATGTGAATTTCCTCTCAGAAGCAGAATACAAGACAAGAATTTTACACAGGTTGCCCTGGATAGGATGAGATAAGCATGAACAGATAGCTCTAAAATGTATGATATGCAGCTGGTAACTCTTGGGACCTGGTATAGAGGCCCATGGCTAGATTCTGAGAAGCATTAGAGACAACCTTGTCTCTGCCAGGTATCCCACCCAAATGATGATCTGGGATGTTGAAAACTGTGCAGGTACTTCTGGCACACCAGAAGTGGGGAGATACCTAACATCATGGAGCAAAAACATATAGAGACACGTGAAAGGGTTTCCTGAAAGAGCTAGGGAAGGAATCGATGTCTGCTGCAAGGCCACCATCATTCACTTCCTACTAAAGATTCTTGAGTGGATGATATACCATGAGTTGGACTCACAGAGGCATATTTCAAACACCTCCAGACTTATTCCAAAGCTATCAAAACAGAGAATGTTACAGCCAAGAGCTGTCACTACCTAACACCTCACAATTAGTATGCCCAACTATCTCTTCCAGTTGTTTCTTGTTCTCTGGTCCCCTGGATGTTGAACCAACTCTTAAATTGATACAGATACATTCCTGACTTTTGTCTGCCATCCCATATGAACATAGATTCAGCTCTGAAGGTTGCTGGCTCTTTTATGCCCCATATATGAAGGTAAGGAGGGTTCAGTTCTTGTTCAGGGGCTATTCTGAGAAGGACCGTGATAGTATCTGAAATAGGCTCTGAGCACTGAATGAAAGTGCTCTTACAAGCTATCTAAATATAAGTTATTACACAGTATTATTTTAACCTGGCCCAAGTTTAGATTAGTTGGATGAATCATTCAACAGCCTTTACTTTATATAATTAAAAACGTGCGTTCCTTGGAATCTTGTTTGGGAGGCAAGTTAATGTGGGGTTGTGGGGGCAGACCAGACTTGGCAAGCTCACAGAAGATAATGACTTCTGGTCAGAAGAGGATGCTCTGATTGGTAGGGGGTTTATATCATCAGTTCTATGTAGAGGTGTTCTCAGCTTTCTTAAGGAAGCATTTCTAGAAATCTTTGACTTACGATCTTCCTCATTCACATTGGCTGTTCCCAGGACTCGCACTGTATTTGAAACAATGCTTTGATAATGCTTCCAGCTTTTATTTTGCCCCTAAGTAAAGCCTTATTAAGTCATGAACCTGTTCCTAGAGTGGCCTTGCCTGGGTCTGTCAACATAGATAGGTTCTTGAAGGCTGGGTAGTTTATTTCTCTGGAGGCAGGACAAAAATTTTCTCTCCAATGTAGAGCTGTCTGAATTAAAAACATCTTACCATGCATCATGTTGACAATGGTGATCATGAAGGTGAGTGCCCAGATAGCACTGTGGGTTCATAGCATGCAGGAGCTGTTGTTACTTCACCTTGATGTTAGTCTCCAAAGTGCCCTGCTAAGGACCTGGTATTCAGAGGGTGCTCTGTGGGTAATTAATTGAAAGAATAAATGCTAATAAATGGGGTGGGGGATCAAAACATACCACGCCACTGAACCCAGGGACTTCATTAGCTACAGTCTCCCCATGTGTTAGTTATTAAGCATTAGCAGTGTGGGTGGTCTGGGAATGATGGACTAATTCTTCTGTTGACCACAGTGGTGCCAAACATTATATTAACTATTGAGAGTGAAGAGTGTTGACTGGATCTCTGCTGTCCTCTAAATGTCCTCTAGTAACTCCAGTGAATTAGACATTTGCCCCAGGGGCCCAAGCTGTTCCCAGCATGTAACTTACACAGTAGAAAGGCCTGGTAGAACAAAAGGATATCAGGTAAGGTCTTTGGGGAGCATCCACCCCATATCAATATACCAGGAAGCAGAGTGCTGGCACATCCCACACTACTTATGGAGTGATGGGAGGGATAATTAGTTGATTATAAAGAGTTTATAGGGGACCTGTTCATCTTCGGTTCTGTGACTTGCCTTTCCCTTAATGCTCCATGGCATTTTGTCTGCCATGGCCACACCATGACCTTCTGGTTAAAGAGTTATTGACAGCATACATTTAGACTCCATTGCAAATGAGCCAAAGAGAACAGACAAATTGCTATGTGTAATGACTTCTGTTATATTCTCCCATCTATGTACTAACAAGGCCTGACCCTGCTTAGCTTGCAAGATCAGAGCTCATATGAAATCAGGCACATTCAGGTTGGTATGGCTATAGGCTGCATTATTCTTTATTATAGAGGAATTAATAGCTATAATGATCTCTCTATTTTTGATTGATCATACAGGCTATATCCACTTCTTAAGAATTACATTTGTCTAAATTTTTAATGTTAGCCATTTCTTCTTTTTTTTTTCAACATGAAAAAGCCCATTACTCTACTTCCCTCACCCCAAATTAAACTGATTAGAATTGTTTTTCCTTTTTGACTTCATGATTTAGGGGTTTTTAACTAACCCTGTCCCCTTCCCTCCACCCTCATTTCAAAATAAGTTCTTGTTTAAAAGAAACCAGCAAAGGAGTAAAGATCTTTTAAACTTTGAGGACATCAGTTCACTTTTGCCAGAGACCGTTTTGAAAAGATGGGAGCAAATAAAATAGAAACATTCAGATTAAATTTCCTTTGAAATCCATGGGTTTTAAAATTAAGGGAAAGTGATTGGCAAAACATGTTTTGGTTTTGCCGAAACTGAAATGTTTGAAAAATAGTTCAAGATGTTCTTCAACACCCCAACCACATCCATCTTCTAGGGCTGTCCAGATCTAGTCTAAGTCTGTTTTATATATCCACTGTGCAGAGAACACAGCTCTTCAGCACAGCCTGAGGACTGCCATATTTCTCTAAAGGAGAATATTGTGGCATCTAAAGGCTAGGCTGCCTAGAAGAAGAAAGTGTAACTGTTTCCGTTGATTTTTAATCAAATTGGGACACCAAAACAGAATGTAAATCCCCCTTCTCCTTTTTTCTAATCCCCCTTCTTCCCTGTCTTCCTTCCTTCCTTCTTCATTCAACTATTTATTCATTGGGAAAATATTTAATAAGTACCACCATGTGCTATGGGTTGTGTGAAAATACACAAAAGCTAAAACTTTAGAGTGCTGTATGTGAGAAATGCCATATATAGAGTATGGAGCAGAGGTGTGAGGGAAGGGTAGGAATGGTCAGCTTTCCCTAGGGATGACAAAGGGAACAATGATATAAAAGAGTCAGAAGGGGTGAGAAAATGTCAAGTTGACTGTGAAGTAGTTGAAAAGCTGGAAGCCTGAAGCAGAAATGTTAGAGCAACTATTAAGGAATTGTAGGTTCCCAGGGGCAGACAAAGGGAAACTTGTTCCAAGCCAGATGAAGCCACACTGATATCTATAGAGCGTAGGAGAATCTGGAGTAGAGAGTCTCCTCTAGATGGCCATTTCTTCTCCTTCTTCTCCTCCTCCTCCTCCTCCTTCTACTACTACTATTTTCTTCTCTTCCATATTTGGTCACTGGCTCTCCATCTGTCTCAGCAGTGTCTTGGTTAGCACTCCAGATGTCCCCACTTTGTGAGCATATTATCCCACTGGGACTTAGTAAGACTTATTGATCTATAAGGCCCATCAGAAGATAACGAAGATCTTGGCTCTGAAACTAACACAAATAATTGATTTGTTTTCACACCATTTTTTTAAAACCAGAGTGAGGAAATTAGTTCAGAAAGTCTTCAACTCTCTATTCTGCAAGCTTGCAAGTCTCTGTTAACCTAGTCACAAGAAAGTGTCCCTCCTTTAGGGCACAGGCAGGGAAGCTGTTGGTGCCTGCGTCGTGCTAATTGACACGTATGTTCAAATGACATTTGCTTTCACCACAGCTGTTTAGTTCTAGTTCTCTTTGGAATGCGATAAGAGTGGCCATTTCCTCCCTTGCACTGAAATTACCTGGTAAGTGCATTCATCTCATGGCAGGGCTGGACAGCTTGCTGTCTTTGCATATGTGAAAATGGTACTTTTAGCAATCAGGCTGTCACGTGTGGCGTAATATGTGGTTTGGAAGCCATTATGGGATTAGAGGCAATTTGGAGATTATCATCTCCATGACATCACCTCTGGGGGTTGAGACCACTGACAGTTCCACAGGCTCTGATTCAGGTGCTGTAGTGATACATATGTAGGAAAGGCTTTCTGCTGTATTGACCAAGGTATTGTATATGTTGAGAGAGACAGAAATGGGAGAGGGGCTGACTTTTGCTTTTTCCACTCCAATTACTACATTGCTTGACATATTTTGATGCGCACTATATTATTTCTTTTTAACTTTTTATGAAAGATTACTTTATTATATTAAAGAGTGTGTGTGTGAGAGAGAGAGAGTGAGTGAGTGTGTGTGTGTATCTGTCTGTCTGTCTGTCTATGAATGTGAGTAGTGGTGCCTATGCTGGCCAGAGGCATCAGGTCCTTGGAGCTGGACTTACAGGCCATTGTGAGCCTCCAGACATGGGTGTTGGGAAACAAACTTCTGTCCGCTGTGAGAGCAGGACAAGCTAACCACTGAGTAATTTCTTCATCCCCCTGTATCGTGTCTTAAGGCAGGGAAGTAAATCAGTGGAGATGACATAGGCTTAGGCTGAACCAACTCAAAATCCAATCCCTCTCTCTGTCTGTTTCCCGTCTAAACCAGAAATTTGCATCACTGTTTCTGCCACCTTCTTTGAATTGTTACATGGAGCTATAGTTCTGGAAATGAGATTTCCAAGATTTGTCTATAATTCACGTTTGTGTGTGTTTTCTGTGTGTGTATGTGTTCATGTGAGTTGAACATGTGAGGAGGCCAGAAATTGGCACTGGGTGTTTTCTTTAATCTTATTCATACTCCATCTTATTTTGAGGCAGGGTTTCCTACTAATCCTGGAGCTTTCTAATTGACCTGACTGGCTGGTCAGTGAGCTCTGTGGACGGGATCCTCCTGTATCTTCCCCCTTAGTGCTAAAAACACAGATACACCTCTGTCCCAGGCTTTCACATGGATTTGGGGCATCCAGATTCAGGTCTTCATGCCTGGACAGTAAGTGCTTTACCCACAAGGCCATCTCCTCAGGCTCTCTTCACAGCTTTCAAAACAAGGGTATGGAAGAAGTCCCAGGCCTTTCAGCTTACCCCTGCTTCAGTCCAGTAGCATGTTTAACTCTTCCTGAATCTGGGCTTGGTTTCTCTTTCTTTAGAGCCATCCTTTCCTCCATGCTCTGCTCTGAGACCGTGCACTGAAGGGAGCTGGAACAGGATGATTGTTTCTATCCATGTCGGTTTGAGGCTAACATGAGTTTTTACATCCTGCTCCAGATGTCATTAGCTTTGTGACTTTGCACCTGTCAATTTCTTCTAGCCTTGGGGAACAGCAAATTGTCACTCCCTCCAGGAATCCTTTTCTGGCCTCATAGTCTTTCTAGGTTCTTCAACAACAACTCACTTACCTGTCTCTGAACACTTGTCTGATATGACTAATTTGGCCCACTCATCCCATGTCTCCCTTCAGACCACAAGCTCTCTGAGTCAATGGGCACAGTAGGCACTGTGGGAATTCAATAATAGGTAATAAATGTAATAAATGTAATAAAAGAAGAGCAAAGTCATCCAGGTGTGGTGATCCAGGGTTGTAAACCCAATACTTGGGAGATGAGGGCAGAAAGTTAAGAGTTTGAGGCTATCTTGGACTATATAGCAAGAGCCTCTCCAAAATAGTGATTCCTGATTAACTATGGCAGAAGGTTTTATGAGTGAAAGGTAGTAAGTAACATGTGTACATGTGTACTAGCATGTGTCCTAGAGCATATATGTCACATCATTGTTATCATATAAATGCTATGTCCTAATTAATTATCATTTGTCAGAGACTTCATTAGAGTGATTCATATAGGGTTATTTAATATATATATAGGCATAGGGCTCGCTCAGCTGTACTTGGAGATACATCGGGAGGACAGTGTGTTGATGAAATAATGAGCTAAAGATTTCCATGATCTAAGGAGAACGTCCCAACATATGAGGACAAACATACCATGGTTTATTGATATACAAGAAACATCTATGTCTACACTGTGACTAGGCTCCATTGTAACCTACGGACTCTCCTGGTGGGGGGGGGCATTAGATCTAAGGCTGTAACTTACAGATATCTCAAAATGAAAATCCATGAAAACAGAGTAGTATACTGTAACCAGACTGAATTGTTTACACACAAAATCAGGCTGAAGCTCACAAACAAGCAAGTGAGTGAAAGACAGCAGATGCAGAAAGTGTATGGTTTAAGACTCCACTCATACACAGTGTGAAGATGACTGAACTGCTTCTATTCTGTTAGGAGTCAGCACAGTGGTCGCCCTGGAAGGAGGATGAGTGACTAGAGGAAACTGGTCAGGGAGGTTCTGAGGGGCCAGTTATTTTCTGGCTGCATTCACTATCTGGTGCAGCCAAATGCTAAACCAGCCAAATGCTTCTAGCTTCTGGTCTTCACGCCTTATATATCTTTCTACTTTCTGCCGTCACTCCCTGGGATTAAAGGCGTGTGTCACCAAGCCTGGCTGTTTCTAATGTGGCCTTGAACTCAGAGATCCAGAGGTATTTCTGTCTCTAGAATGCTAGGATTAAAGGCATGTGCTACCACTGCCTGTCCTCATGTTTAATATTGTGGCCATCCTGTTCTCTGACCCCAGATAAGTTTATTTTGGGGAACATACAATATTTTGGGTAACACCACCACAATCTGGACTGTATACTAACTTATTTTTTAAAATACAAAATATAGTAGAATTCAACAGAAAGTTTCAAAGTTAGAAGTCATGAAGGAAGACATGGTAGTATCTGGGAATACACTGCATAGCACTATTAGTTCTAGAAATGTAGGTAAAATCATTTCAGTACATAAAGATGTGGCATCAAGTCCTGGAACTCCTGGAAGCTGATAGTTTTGTTTCTATTTATGGTTATTCAGATATATTTTTAACAATAATTTTAATATTAATATTTATGAAGTTATTATTCTTCCCATTGTACAAATGAAGAAATTGATGTTTAGGTGGTTTAAGTGAGAGATCAGATAGTGTTTCTTTCTGTGGCAGCAGGGAGACATCTTACCTCCTGCCAGTACTTCTAAATCAGCCAGATCCTAGAGGAGTATAATTGTAGAATGTGTCAAGTCAAATAAAACTAAGGTAACTTGAGACATTTCCCCATATTCCAAACACAGTGAAGAGGCAAAAGAAAACTTAGGCCTGAAGGAGCCAAACAAGGAGGGACAGTAGACATTTCAGTTGTAACCTATACAGGCTAATGTGAGGTAGACCAGACGCCTGGCATTTATTCCTTCACTGAATAAGGAATGTGTTTTATAGCACAGCCCAAACAATGAGTGAAGTGGAAAGCAAGTGGAGTTATGGTAAGACCAGAAATTATACAAAATATAGGAACCATAAAATGAATATTTAAAATCTATGAAATATCAGTATGGCATGTTTTTTTATATACTCATATTTGTGGACTAAGATGCATACCTGTTATTTATTATGTCATCATTTGAGATCTCAGAGGCAAAAGCCATGCCTTGATAGAGCTCATATGTGAGTACCTTGAATATCTTTAGAGACATCTGCAAGCCTTTGGGATTTTGAGAGGAGAAAGGGAAGGAGGGGGAGGGAGGGAGGGAGGGAGGGAGGGAGGGAGAGAGAGAGAGAGAGAGAGAGAGAGAGAGAGAGAGAGAGAGAGAGAGGAGACTTCTGTGAGTACATGCATGAGCTCAGAGCAGAGTCCTGTCCCAGTGGACACCACAGGGCAAGTGCATGTGTTTTCACTTTGAGACCATGTATCCCATTGTCTCCCCAAATCTGCCTTCAGATGCTGTTAGCATTATCAGTTCTTGAATTTTCTAAAGAACCACATTTCATGAGGCCCCATGAATATTAGAACTTCTTTCAACCCCAGCCCCCAAAGAACGCTTTCATGGTGTTTCCACTGGGTGACCACAGTGCCATGTGCATCTGACTGTCTTTCCAGCTCCCCCCTTCACAGTGGCATACACTGATGCAGTCTGTGAGGCATCAGAATCACAGGAATATGTCTCTAATTTGTGCTGCTCTTGGGAGAAGTATCAATAGTAAGCTATCGCTTTCATAAGCGATATCATATCCTGATTGAACATTGCCAGAGAGTTCTGGGCCACTTGGTGGTTATATTTGACTTAGATCCAATTACAGCTGTAAAAGTGGTTTGTGTTAAAAGCTCTGACTCTAGGATTTGATCATTATAAGTAGGATAAACCACCAAAAGAATGTGAATTGCTTTCACTAAAAGGATGTAATAGCCCAGAGAATCTCTTTCACATTTCAAATTAGGAAGCACAACATTGCCTTCTTCCCTGACACTGCCCTTTACTGTGCTAGTGAAAGGTTGGTTGGTTTTATCTCTCAGGATAGTCCAGCTAAAGGTGTTTTAGTTTCTCTCTCTCTCTCTCTCTCTCTCTCTCTCTCTCTCTCTCTCTCTCTCTCCCTCCCTCCCTCCCTCCCTCCCTCCCCACCTCTGTCCCTCTTTCCCTCCCTTTCCCCCATTTCTTTGTGTATGTCTATTAGAGAACCTTGAGCCAACCACCAATTCAGCTGGCCAGTGGGCTCTGAGCATCACTCTACCTCTATCCACTAGTGCTGGGGTTATAAATTCATGCCCAAATGCCTGGCAAAACCTTGAGTTCTGGGGATAGGAACTCAAACCCTAATATGTGTACAGTGAGTATTACTGATTGAATCCCAAGCTCTGGGTTTTAGTTCTTGAATAATCAAAGGAGGTTTCTTACAATCTAGCCCCTGAGAACTGAGATTCATGTGGCTTCTATGTGAAGATATGCTTTTCCTGAGTTCCCAGAGGCTTTAAAATAATCCCATCCTCACCTTCCCCTCCAACTCAGCTTTTCACCACATGGCAATACTTTTTCCCAAAGCTGTCCATTGCAAAGTTGTGGTCAAGAGGCAACCTGTGTGCAACAAACAGATGCTGGGTATTGAAGAAATGAACTCTCTGAAGCTTTCTGGGGGGTCATGGTCCTGCTCCCTGTGAAAGAATCTTCCCCTCTTCATCAACACTGTAGAGAGATGTGATCTTCAGAATGGTTCTTCTTCCTACTTCAAAACAATTTATTTGCTAACAACATGTCCTAATTGCTCTCTGACCTGGAATCTACAACTCAGCATAGATATGAGCTTATCTGAAAGCAGGACACAAACACAATCACACCTGGTACCCTAGCACTGTCCATCCAGGTGACTTGTCATCCATCATTCCTTCTGCCCTTTGCTGTGAAACAGCATAGATGTGTGATTAAAAAGAATGTGAAGAGTACCCAGGGTGGGCAGAACTAGTCTTCTAATTCACCCTCTTGCCCACCCTTATGTAGCTGGAGACCTCTCCAGCACCTCCCTCACAAGCCTTGTCAGTCCCACAGCCCACTTATAAAATAAACACACATGCTTATATTACTTAAACTGCTTGGCCATTAGCTCAGGCCTGCCATTGTCTAGCTCTTACTCTTATATTCAGCCCATTTCTATTAATCTATACTTTGCCACGTGGCTCGGGGCTTACCAGTACCTTACATCTTCCTTGTCATGGCAGCTGCTGGCAGGTCTCTCCTCCTCTGCCTTCCACTTCCCAGAATTCTCTTCTCTGCTTGTCCTGCCTATACTTCCTGCCTGGCTACTGGCCAATCAGCATTTTATTTACACAGAGCGATATCCACAGCACTTAGCTACACAGGAAGCTGGCGACCCTAGTAGCACCTTGCAAAAGGACCTTTCACACTGGACCAGGATGATGTGTCAACTTTTTTTTTTTTTTTTTTTTTTTTTTAAAGAAAATAGGTATAGTTTTGCAATCATTTCATGCAGGGAATTACTTTAGGGATGTACACTTCCTGTGAAGAGAAGCCAATAAATAAACCTTGCAGACAGGTCCAGCAATGCTTCCCCATTCAAAAGCCCCATCACAGGTGCTGTTAAAGCTTACAAGTTTCTTGTATATCTAGAGGTGAGCAGGAAAAGGTATATTTGCTGAAAAAAAATGGCACTTTACAAAAAACCAAAACCCAAATCATCAGGTCTCATTGTGTTGATTTCTCAGGCTTCAAATGTTCTTCCTCCCTTCCACCTAACTTCAACCTTTCCCTCTATCTCTCCCCCTCCCTCCTTCCCTCCATTTCTCAAACTCTCCTTGCCTCCTCATCTTCTTTACCTTATGATGAAACAAATTACATTCTGTCATCTGCCCTCCAAGTGTGTGTGTGTGTGTGTGTGTGTGTGTGTGTGTGTGTGTGTGCGCGCGCACACACGCGTGTGCGTGCGCAATGGCCTCTTCTGGGTACAAAGACCAGAGGTTGCTCTCACTTGTTTGTTTCATTATTTGAGACAGGGTCTCTCACTAACTGGACACTGTCTGTTTTGATGTTAGCCAATGAGCCTCTGGGGGCTCCCGCTTCTTCCCTGTGCCACCTCCTGTTTGTACCTGGGTGCTGGGGATCTAAACTTACGTCTTTGTCAAGCCATCTCTTCAGCCTGAGTAATAACTTTTTAAAAATCCAGACTTCTGCTACAAACATGTTATCTGTTGTATTTTATGTATGAGAAAACTAATGATTTTTGAATGCTAGTTAAAGTAATATTTGTAATTGCCAATTACTTTTCTAAAGAGCAGATATCAATTATTAGAAAATAGCTAATTGAGAATTGCACACACAGAGAAATAGCACTAGAAATAAATAAATACATACATACATATATATATATATATATATATATAGATAGAGAGAGAGAGAGAGAGAGAGAGACAGAGAGACAGAGAGACAGAGAGAGACAGAGACAGAGACAGAGACAGAGAGAGAGACAGACAGACAGAGACAAAGACATGGAGAAGAGTAATCCAATTTGTGAACAGAATTGTTTAATCTAAAGTTCAACCTGATGCTACTGTACCTGCCATTAAGAGCCTTAACTCCAGTCTGAGAGGTAGCAGCATCAAATGATGCTCTGAGTGTGTGCTTTTCAGTCTCCAAGCCAGGGTGATAAACAGCTCTTCCAGCTTGCTGAGCAGGGGGAATTCTGATGCTGATAGCAGCCCTCAGGGGGAGCCTCTTCTGCCATCCAGTTTGACAATGCTAGACTCAAGAGCCAAGTGTCCTCTCTAGCTTCCCAGCTGTAGTGCTGAGCGCATTACACAGACACATTAGGCCCCCCTGAAGGAGTATGTTTTCACCTCACAGCAAGCAGCATTTGAGTTCAGGGAGAGGAAATGTATATTAAGAGAGCGGGTTAAAAATCGACATTATCCCAGACTTTTATGAAATCAAAATTATGTCCATGATGCTAAGTTATTATAATGTATTTATTACCAGGATTGCTTTCATATTTAACCAATTTGGCCCATCTCAAGACCTGTTTTAAAATGCACCACCTTGCCCACCTTTCCCATTTTCATATGAAAAACAGGAAAGCAGAAACTAATTTACTCAGAGAGACACAGCGCCTGTTTGCCCGTTTATCTCTTACAGACCACCCCTCAGTCCAATGTTGACAGTACATGATATTCCATTAATCTGCCTAATGAAAATTTAACCAGTGTTATAAACAAATAATTGGCTATTATCCTCTCAAAGATCCCGAATAAATTACTTCTGCTTATTTTCCCTCCTCTCTCACTGCTCAAAAGCAAGCCCTTTCTGATGGATGTCACAGAGAAAGGGGGGCACCCATTCCAACCCACCCTGGCTTCCTCCTTGGTGGCTGCTGTCATTGTTGTGGGAAGATTCCACTTTAAGGGGACCAGATGGACCATGATGAGATGGGAGGGGGGTAGAAATAAGAACTAGACCTTACCTGTGGGTCAATGGGTCTGAGTTGAGGAACCACTCCTTAATTTCTTTGCCCCACCTTCCTACCCCATCCCTTCTGTTTTCTATCTGACTTACATCATATTTCTTCTCCCAGTGAGTTTTGTTTGGTGGATTAGTTGGATGATTTAGTTTTGTAGTGCTGGGGATCAAGCTCAGGGCTTTATGCACACTGGACTTGTGCTCTACTGCTGTGTTGCTGCATCCCGTCTCTCATTCTCTTTTGAGACAGGCTCATATATCCAAACTAGTCTCAGATTCTTGACTTTCCTGCTTCAGTCTCCTGAGTATATACTGGAATAATAGGTGTGTACCACCATGTTTACACACTGTGTGACTGAACTCAAAATCTTGCACACACTAGGCAATCATTCTACCATCGAGCTACATTCCCAACTTGATGCTTTTGAAGAATCTTCATTTCCCATTTTTCACTCTGATACATTCCCCAAACCTCATCTCCGTATTTCTGTTACTGCTTTGTTGCCATGATTGCAGAGCTTGCTTAAATTGGAGTTTTAGTGCCAAAGGGGTTGTCATATACTATATGGAATAATTTAGTTCCACCATTTGGGTAAAATACAGACTCTGATTATAGCCTTATGTTAAATGAGACAAATTCTGAGAATCTATTTCAAGGCATTATTGCTGAGCATTGGTCTTTTTCCACACTATTACATGAAAGATAGAACAGTGTGGTCAAGTGTCAGATGATCCAAAGGGAAAGCTAAGATGTACTGCCTTGTCCTTCCAAACAAGTTGCCTTTCTTCTCTGCCAGATTACAGCTCTTATTTTCAAAACAAGAAATGTGTCTTCCTCACCTATTTCATTATCAACTGACATATAAAAGGGTTAAGTGACCTGAATATATGCATGCATGCATGAATGAGTGTAAACACTGTGCTCTCTTTTAAGGAAAATCCTCCTTGGGGCCAAAAGCAATAACATTCAGATTTGTATGCATGCAGATTTTCTCAAAACCCATCCATTTCTTAATGCCTTCAAACTCCACAATTATTTAAGTTGCAAAAATAAGTTTAAACACCATTTATACTCTTTTAAATGCTCAATGAAAATGTCACTGTTTACTATGAGGCAGTGCAGAAGAGCAGAGTGGCGGCTGTGGTTTGTTTGAACACCTGGTTCCCAGATGGTGGCACTATTTTGAAAGGCTGTGGAATCTTTAAGAGGTGGAACCTTGCTGGAGGAAGTGGGTCAATGAAGGTGAGGCCTAAGGTTTTATTGCCAAGCTCAACTTCCTGTTCTCTCTGTTTCCTGCCTGCAGAGGCAATGCGGCAAGCTGCCCCCTACACACTGTTTTCACCACTTTGAAGAACTGTATTCCCTACAAGCAAAAGCATAAGCCATAAAGAAACCTCTTCCTTAAGCTGATTTAGTAAGATATTTTGTTACAGCAACAGGAGAAGTAACTAATAGAGTGGTCATTACAGCACTGTGTTTCTGGAACATTGTCTAAGAAGTTTATCCAGTGTATTTTCTCAGTTGCAAATGGACAGACTCAGAAATCCACCACCCCTGGAGACTTGGTGCTGCTCTAACCAGAACAAATTGTCCAGAGCATCTTGTCAGGCTGAAATCAACACATCAGAGAGGCCCCTAGACTCTGTCCTAGATGTAGGAAAGGGAAGAGGAGAATTGCCGTGTCCTGCCCCATGGTAGTGACAACTGGGACCAGTTAGTGCTCTTTTTTTAATTAAGCATTTTTTATTCATTTTACATACCAATCACAGATTCCCCTCTTCCCTCCTCTCACCCCTCCAACCTCCCCTGCCACAACCCACCATCCATTCCCTCCTAAAAGAATATAAGGCTTCCCATGGGGAGTCAGCAGAACCTGATGTATTCTGTAGAGGCAGGTCCAAGCCCCTCCACCTGCCTCAAGGCTGTGCAAGGTGTCCCATTATAGGTAGTGGGCTCCAAAAAGCCAGCTCATGCACCAGGTATGGATCCTGATTCTACTGCCAGGGGGCTTCTTAAGCAGATCAAGCTACACAACTGTATCACTTATGCAGAGGGCCTAGTCCAATCTGTGGAGGTTCCAAGGTGTTGGTCTAAATTTCATGAGTTCCCACTAGTTTGGTTTGGTTGTCTCTGTAGGTTTCTCCATCATGATCTTGATGCCCCTTGCTCATAGAATCCCTCTTCTCTGGAGAGATGGCTAAGCTATTAAAAGCTAGGCTCATAACCAAAAATGTAACAGTGCTCTGTTAACACCAGGTGACTTAGCTGGTGTTGCTCCATCCATCCAGATGCTGGTACAGCTTGCAGTGGGATATCCAAGTCTGGAACTTAAGAGAAGGATTAGGGCTGAAATTCTACAATTGAAATTCAAGCAGTAGTCTCAATCATGTGTCATTTTCTCCCAATATCTATGTCCCTATTACACAGTAATATGAGCCTCTGTCCCTGTGGGATGTTAATATTGATGACTATTGCTAGCGTTTCACATACTCATAGCTTCTTTTGATCTTTGCAACAATTCTCTGTGATGCTGTGCAGGATCCTAATTTTCCTATCTTACAGATGCAAGAGTAGCCTGGTAAAAACTGGTTCCTTGCAGAGTGTGTGATGGAAATCATGAGGCTGAGGCCAGTAGAACTTCAAGACATCGGCATGGCCTAGGGAGAATAGGACATTGAGTAGTTCCCTTTCTAGACATTAAGTCCCATTGTGGTTGAACATCAATGGTCCCATCAAGGTAACTTAGACTTACAGTATGACAGTACACTGACTGGCATGCGACTTGTCACATCCCAGCATCCTGTTTCTACTAGTATAAAATTCACAAAGCTGTTTCTGAGACAGAGTGGTGGAGACAGCATGTGTAAAGCACATGGCCTAGCTATATTGAGGGTTGGGTCACTGAGAACTACTTTTATGATAATATCCATTATGACCCCCCAAAACCTCAGGGATAGTCCAGCCAGGTCCAGTGTGAGACAGGTGTGATCATTTCATAACTGACTTCTGATGCCCTCAGACCCCACAACTGGAGGTAGGGTTCCAGAATAGCTTTATGGAGAACTGACCTATTTAACAGGGGCACTGTGGTAACTATGTTCTCAAATGGGGGAACTATAAAGGAAAAAATAGAGGTTGATTTATAAAATGCTCCATATTGGAGAACTGATAATAAACAGAAATAAGTAGTTGGACCGGTTCAGACTCAGTAAGCAAACTCAAGATTTAACCAGATAACAGTCCATTTTTCCAGTGACCCAAAAGTAGTAGGGAGACTGAATATTTTTAGATCTAAATTTTGTTTAGGTAAATACATAAATAACTACTCAGCTTAATTTAGGGAAGAAAATAACAACATCCTCAAAAGAAGTAATCATTCCACAAGTCTGAGCATGGAAGCAGATGGCAGTCAACCTTGAATGTTTTTATGAGAGACTTTATAGAATTCAGTATTCAGATTTTAAGGTATCCTGCATTAAAGAACAGTGAGTAAACATGGTGACTACAGCTGTGACAAAGGCTGAGTTGGACTGGGCACAAGGAACAGACACTGGTAGATTGAGGTTCTTCTGTCTTCTCTTGCCTGGCCCCATTTGAATCAGGAGAGCCACTTAACCATTAATGGTCTTCTTTGTCACATATCAGCCATACAAATCCATCTGAAGCTCTAGATGCAAATTAATCACCTGGGCATTATTTAAATATTCATACCTGAATCTGCAATTCCTCAATTCCGCATGATAACCCACCCTGAAGAGTTGTTCAGCAGACATATTCTAGCTGAGGCTTGGATGCTGGTGTGCCTTCTCTTATTCCGGTATTGTGTGACTTTTCTTGGGGAGACATGGACAAACATCAACTCCGATAGAGTGGCAACGAAAGAGCAAAAAAACCCAACTCCAGCCAGGTCTAACTCAGTGGACCAATGGGTTTACTGGGCTTACTTACAGGAGCTTAGGTGAGATTGCTTGGAAGATCATGGATGCCTTGAAGAGAGCTGCATCACTGCAAAGCCCACACCACATGGGGATGCCTCATGAAGGCTGTGTATTTGGAGACTCCTGCATAACTTGACCACAGTTCTGCTGGTTAAAGAGTCCCTCTCAGCAATTAATACTGCTTGAATAGCCTTGGGGATGGGGTAGGGTGCAGTGGGGGTCTTATGAACCCTGTAGCTTTCAGGATCATACTGATTCTTGTAAGCTTTCTTGGCTTCCTGAAGCTTAAATGAATGTTTCAATTTAAAGCAAATATATTCACAACACCAGGGCTTCAAGACTAAGGAAACTGGAGTGTTCCTGGTCAAGAGCTAAATGAAGTAGGTAGGCAAGTATTTGGCTCTGGAATTATTTTTCTAACAAGCCGGTGGCAGCATAAGAACACTAACAGAACAGGTAACTTACTGTCTGCTTTTCATAGGAAAGGTTCTGTTCTAAGTTCTTTCTTATACATTAACTCATACTATCCTAACAATCAGCTTTAGAGGTAGGTACTGTCACTACCCCCAGTTTATAGATGAGCAAGCTGAGGAATACATGAGCTGACTTGTCCTAACTGAACACTGACTTAGCTGTAGAGTCAGGACAGGAATTCAGGAAATCTGGCTGCAGTGTCCACCTGCTCAGTCAAGGCTCAAAGCTGAGCTCTTCATTACACAGGCTGTTGCCTCTTTTCTAATATCTATAGCTTTTCCAGGAGAACAAGGCCTCTGGAAATGCCAGTCCGTTCCTTTTTGGCAACATAGAGTCAAGCATTTGTCAGGAGCATGAGATGATTACCCAGAAACCACATGGACTATCAAATGTCAGACTTCTTAATTTATTTTTATGAGAGTAGTAAGTGGTATCAGCATTTTATAAGCATGTATTTATATTT
This sequence comes from Onychomys torridus, assembly GCF_903995425.1. Taxonomy (NCBI): domain Eukaryota; kingdom Metazoa; phylum Chordata; class Mammalia; order Rodentia; family Cricetidae; genus Onychomys; species Onychomys torridus. Next base: position 179,332,842 of record NC_050443.1, read on the forward strand.
GTTAATTTAATTTATGCAAATGCCTCATTTATGTAAATCATATACAGATCTACCATGAGGATATCTTTAGCAAAATAACACCAAGGTATTTATGGATCTGATATATATGTCTATATATGTCTATATATATATAATCATTAAAGAATGCAAACTGTTTTTATGGTATATTCTTTCTGCCATTAAGTACAAAACATGTCAACAGCCTGGTTTTATTGAGGTAGCAGAGTTTTGATTGGTCTTTTTCCTCTTGTTCATTTGATGATTCTTGAATAGTCAGCTCAGGCAGGGTACTGCCCACCCAGAGAGGGGAAAGCTCAGCTGTGGACACGAAAGCCTGGCTTTGCTGTTCGCTTTTGTGGGATGAGGTTACAGTGTGTAAACACAACACTGTATTTCATAGCTATTCCAGGGCTTTGGGCTTGATCCCTTGGTGATAGCGGCATCCTCATTACCCATTCATGATGTGGTCAGGCAGTCCTCATGAATAACAAGCTTCTCCTGACTCTGGACCATCATTTCTGAGTTTCTGGCATGCTTATTCTTGATATGGAGAGGATTTTGTTTTTGTTGTTGTTGTTGTTGTTGTTGTTTCTCATTTCCTGGAGGAAAACTCTGTGTATGGCTTTCCATCCAGTTCTGAGAACAAAGAAATGCATTTAGTATTTGAGTCTCATGGGTAAAGGTGGTAAATGGCTGTAGGGATTGATATTTGCACCAGTGACCATAAAGACAGAAAAATAGGTACTAGGAATGGACCTTGCATGCTCTTCTGGGACATAAACCTTTGGGCCTTAGGATTTTATGGTGCACAGCACATCAGAACACTGATTTTTTTAAAAATACAATGAAGGTGAAAAATGTCATCTTTATTGTGAAGGGAAACTGCTTAAAGTAAGCACCTGTCATCCCACAGTGTTGCTCAGATGAACCACTGGGCATTGTTGAGTATACAAGGAGCTCTGCTTCTCTTTGCTTGGGTACTGATGTACGTTCCTGGGTGAGAAGCAGTAAATAGTACTTATGCAGCACAAGCCCTATTCACCTGATTTCATCTCTATTGAAATGCTCTGTTGATATTATCTTCTGAGAAGCTCATGGGAAGGACAGAGTGTCTTCAAGACTTTTTGATTCAGATGCAGTTTTTGGTGCTTTGATTTAGTTCTTGGTGCTTTGGAAGATCACTGCCTTGTGTTCTTTAAGATGTTCTTAGCATCCAAAAAACATTAATTTTTATGCCAAGTGGCCTGTGTTTTCATCAGTCTATCCTTCGCATACTCTAGCAACTTTTGGGCAAATTGTATTATAGACAGTAACAATTTAATTCCTGTAGACTGTATCACCATTAGTGAGCATCTTGGTTTTAATGTTGGGTAGAGCCAGGGAATCCCTGAATGCTCAGCATATAACTTACCAACTGAGCTACACCCCCAGATAAATATAAATGTTTTTTAAAATGTCATTTGGGCATAGTATGAGTTATCCACAAGCTATTTTTTTATGCTATACTTCACTCTCCCCTTAGAATCACAATGGAGTTCATGCAAAGTGAATCTTGGAACAGCTAGACAGACACCATTGTAGTAGAATGCAGTATAGGTGGCTGGATCAGGATTGCAGCCAAGGACTGCTGGGACCCAGGGACCATCAGCATTTTCAGCTCTTAATGGAGATGAATAGAAAAACAACAGGAATCATCCTGGTTGTGGCATCCTGAACTAAGGACAATGTATAAAACAGCAGGTGAGTATTTGAAAAATCAGAAGGATGAAGCTTGGCTGTTGGAGTCAGAAGGAAAGGACCTTGAATTCTATCATAACCACTTACTGGCCAAATGTTGTGAAAGTCCCAAAGCCACTCAAAACCTTCGTTTCCTCATCATTTAGTAGAAAATCAGGCTGGAACTCAGAGGGTTTTTTAGTCATAGTGACTCCTGATCAATTGTTTTGGCCTCTGTCTCTCTGTCGCTGTCTCTCTCTCTCTCTCTCTCTCTCTCTCTCTCTCTCTCTCTCTCTCTCCCTCCAGTTGTGTCTGCATACCTTTTGGCTGCATCTGCAAGTCCTCTCTCTGAGCTGCTTCCACTCATCTTCTTGAAACCCAAGACATTCTCTCACCCCTGCCTCATGACCTGACTTAGAGGCTGATGCCAACATCTGAGAAGCTCTCTAGGCTAAAGGGCTGGGACTCATCACAGATGTCTCTTTATTCACAGTGCTCTGAAAGTTTGCCAACTGCATCTTATGGCTTGGCCACTGGATGCCTAGCAGCATCTCCTTACCTAGGATAGCCTGACTCTGTCTCAGAACTCTATAATAGCACTCCAGCATTGTTGATTAGCCTAATTCTCAATGCTCCAACTTCCTATTTGTGCCATTCATCCCTTCTCTCCACACTGGCTACCCTGGTACTCTGGTAAATAGTGCCTTTTTTTTTTTTTTTTTTTTTTTGCTAACTCATCTGTCCATCTGTCGTTGCCTCTGTTTCATTAGCATCTGTGTTCAGCATGGAGATCTTGCATGCAAAAATCACATGAAGGTTCCAGTCCAGTCCCATTGGAACTTACAATTTAGAAGGAAACAAAGATATTGATCATTGAATCATGGCAATAAAAGCACATAAGTAATGAGGACTACCAAGAACATGTACAGCAATGTGCCTAAAGATGGCAGAGCTGGGGCACAGGGATTTCTTAAGTTCCCCAGAAAAACCATTCACCCCTCACCTTTTAATTTGCAGTTTAGCAAAATCAAAGTACTTGTCACCTCTGTGTACTCTTGTCTGTTTCTTCTTTTAGTGATTTGTTTGTCCTTCCTACTACTTAGAATTCTTTCTCCACCCTTTCTACAGATAGCTGTCAAATGTTCAATCTTTCAGTAAAATATCACCTTCTCCTAGACATCTAGGTCACTCCTTTGTCAGAAGCCATGCAGTCTAGTCTCAGATCAGCATGTGACAATATTAACTAAGATATCCTATCTATCTTATATTTGTGAGTCTAAGGTTTTATATCTAACTTACCTTTTATCATAACTGAGGAAATTATAACTATCTAGTCTTCAACCACATCAAAGACCTCAGAAGGATATATTATTACCTGAGAAATGGGAGAAGGATGCAAGTAACTTTCGGGAGTTTTGCAGGGTAGACAGAGACAGCTGGCAGCCTGGACAGTCACCTAATGTTCCTTTGTAAAGTTGGGGCATTTGTCTTCAGCCCACAGGGCTAGAGTATCTCGATCACTTCTCTCAGTGTCCTGTAGAATTTCTGGCAGTTTCCTCTGCGAAAGAAGGAACCTGAAGAACCATTTTGTCAAGCAAAGTTCAGTGGTCATCTTTCTATGGGTCCTGCACGTCCAGTCGATCAAGCAGTCCAGGCAAGAACAGTTTCTTGTCCAAATGGCTATTTTTGGCAAGGTGAAGATAAAGTCCATATGAAGTGTCTTCAATGCCCATCCTCCTCTCTGAAGTAAATTGGTGCTGCCAGGAGCAGACATGTCTCACTGTCCAGAAAGTCTAAATCTTAAAAATATTTTAAATGTCATATTCTGTAGACCTTTGAAGTGTTTGAAGATTACCTGTATACCTAGAAGACTTAACTAACATGGCTATGAGTATGATTATCATAGATGACCAGTTATTAATCTATTTTTAATTATCCATTACAATTTTAAATGAACTGTACAAACATAATATCTTAAACAAGAGTAGAAATATACACACAGTATAACAAAATTAACTTTAAGTTTGTATCAATAGACTAAAATCTATACCAATGTAACATTTAAAATGAGTTGTTGCTCTTTAGAAGTCAGTCCATTAATCTACTACCCTTTCATCCTATCATATCTATATCATATCCCCTTTTTATCTTTAGAAAGAGATTTTATTTATAATCAACCTGTTTTAAATAAAATAGTGGTTTTTCTCTGTCCCACACCAGAGGGCTCTTCTGATTTGGGACATAAGAAGCTCTTAACCTTTTCTTTTAACAATGTTTAGATAAGGACTGAGCCAATTCCATCTCCAAAGCCAGCTGGGAATTTGGGCATAGTTTTTCTTACTACTTCCTGCTGGAGGGGGGCGTTGTATCTTATGGGGACACAAAGAAAATTTTAGGATTATGGAGTAGTCCATGAGGGTAAACCTCTGAGCCAGTTGCCTTGAAACCATTCTGGATGTCAGATCATCTGGGCCATGGTGTCATCGGAGATCTTTCAGGTGGTCTTGGCTGATCAAACCTGATGTGTCTTAATCTGGAACAAATCCATAGCCTCTGGCATTCTGTGGAAACAAAAGCAGAGACTCTTTTCCAAAGCAACATATCCTTATATCCAAATTTTGAAGTCAAGGTACCTTTAAAATTTACATATTTGTTTAACTCAACAGCTTTTACGATCAAATCTTTTTCTGCAGTTAAAAATCCCAAAGACAAGACAAACCAGATTCTCTGTGTAATATCCATCTTTGTAAGACTGAAACACTGCTGTGGCTGCTGGCTCTGCCCACTTCAGCTTCCCAATATGGCGGTGGTACAGTTTACCACCAGCTCTGGGTCTGGAGCCATGTGTACCATCAACTATCAGAAGCAGTTCTATCAAAGCAGCACATAGCCCAGAAATCCTTTAAAAAAAAAAAAAAAAACTAGCAAAGACTAAATCCACCATGCAGCAGAGTAAAGTGCCACTTGTAGATTCCTCATTTCTGCCACACTGCAGGTCAGATAGATGCACACGCCAGGAACTCGCCATAATAGCTCAAACTGGCAGGCTGCCACTAACTTGAGAGAGACAACTAGGAAGCTGTTTTTAGCTCCGTTTTAGAATCTTTTTTCTCAGGTTTTAGGTGGAAACTCTTGCCAACACATTGGGCGGCATTTGTAGTTAGAGTTTTCCTGCCTGGTCCACAGTTGCTCAGACCCAACCAAGTAAGCACACAGAAACTTATATTGCTTACAAACTGTATGGCTGTGACAGGCTTCTTGTTATCTACTTCTATCTTAAATTAACCCATTTCTGTTAGTCTATACTTTGCCACATGGCTTGTGGCTTACCAGTGTCTTTACATGTTGCTTCTCATGGCAGCATCTGGCAGTGTCTCCTCCCAGCCTTCCTGTTCCCAGCCTTCTCCTCTTCCTTGTCCCGCCTACCCTATCCTTCCTGCCTGGCTACTGGCCAATCAGCACTTTATTTATTTTAACCAATCAGAGCAACACATTTTACATACAGAACATCCCACAGCAGGGTGCTGGTCTGTGAGAACATTCCTAGGGAAATTTAGCTAAGGAGAGAAACGCAGCCCTGTGTATGGGCTGCACTGTTCCTTGTGCTGAAGACCCAAATTGAACAAAGAGGAGAAGTCAGACAGAGCACCAGCGTTCATGTTTCTCTGCTTCCTGAGTGTGGATACAGTGTGGCCAGCTGCCTTGTGCTCCTGCTAGCTGCCACCCCAACTCCCACCAAATAATCCTTATTTTAAGTTGTTTTTAGTGAGGAAGGGAGCTTGGGTGAGTTTAAAGTGGCAGACAAGGCAAAGGCAGAAAAAGCAACTACAACTGTTAGAGAATAGTAACATTAAAGAAAACCCTCATGCTCTTCCTTGGAATAGGAAAGGCAGGAGGAACACAAGACCCCACCTATCAAAGCCTCTAACTTGTAAAAATGCAAATTGTTTTTAAAGGAGAGAGAATGCTGCTGCAGATGTTCACTGACTGCAAAGAACCACCCAAGGAAACATTAGCCTAGGGTCAGCCTCCAAGGTGCACAGCAGCTACTGCAGCTGTGGTGGAAGAGGACCAGACTGCATCCCAAGCTGAGACACCACTGCATGGAGTTGTGAAGGCAAAGTCTCAGTTGCAGGAGAAACCCAGATTGCTGAAGAGCCAGTACCATGAGACATCTGCCAAGGAAAGCTCAAGCACAGAGTGGAGCCAGCCTAAGAGAAGTCACATGCATTATAGATGTTGCAAATTGGAGAGGTGGGGCCAAGTTCACTGGAGCCCAGAAGATTACAGCCCTGCTGTGCTTTTGGCCTTACTTTGGCATGATCTTTTCTTACTATGTTTCCATTCCTTCCTTTTGGAATGGGTGTTGTTTATTAAGAATATGCAACTTAAAAATGCTCATAGGTGAGAAATTGCCTTCAGTCTTGGTAGAGGCTCTGGGGTCTTAGAGGTGAACTTTAAATCTAGAGTCCTGGACAATATTAGAACTCTTAAGGTTTGGAGACCTACTAAAGATAAACTAAGTTTTCATTATTAAACTAAGTTCCCATTATGGGATTGTCATGGGACTTTGAGGACCAGGGACAGAATGTTACAATTTTAAAGTGATATGTTGGAGTGTCAAGTTGATCAGTGGTGGACTTGTGGTGACCAATCTTGATGGTCAACTTGGGAGGACTTAGAATCACTCATGGTTGTGTCTATGAGGGTGTTTCCAGAGAGGGAAACCCCACCCTGGATGAGGGAACCATCCCATGGAAGGGTTCCTAGACTGTTTATAAAGAGGAGAGTGGAACACCAGCATCCACCTCTCTCTGATTCCTGACTGCAGGTGCAATGAGACACTCTTGTCACTACAGATAGGGCTGTTATCGCTTTGACACTACCCGATGAACTATATTCTCATACTGTGAGACAAAACAAGCCCTTCTGACCTTAGGACACTTTTAAAAGGTATTTTATCATAGCAATGGTAAAAAAAAAAAACCAAGCAAACAAAAAACAAAACAACAACAACAACAAAAAAAAAAACCTACTAATACAAGGAGATGTAATTTCTCCAGGAATTTTACTCCAAGGACACTGACAACCAAAGGCCAATGACCTGACCCCTAGGAAAACAGTACATTAAAACAAGGGAAGCCTGAGGAGGAGATAGGGGAGGTGGCTTTGTCAGGTCCTGCCTTGTATTTCAGCCAAGGCTGTCCTTGTACAAATAAACACATGCATCATTTATTTTTAGCCTTTCCCAACCACCTGTAGATTGTGCCTCTTTGGCAAAGGTCAGAAATGAGGGAATATGAGACATTTGAGAAAATAATTCTTTTTCCTCAGGTGGTATGTAGTGTCTTACCATCTTGGTATCTTTCAGCAACTCTTCTATGGTTCTGTAAAGCTGGTAAGTTTCATGAAACAGGCTATTATAGAGGAAAGTGATTAAATATGACAGGAACCTTTTAATTGTGAAGAGGCACATTCTCTGAAAATAAAGATGCTTCACAACTTCCACACCCACATTTGTGGAAAGTTCTCTCTCAGTTAATGGGCAGCTGCCTGTCCCTCACTCCCTCTCTCTGTCCCTCCCTTCCTCTCCCTCCCATTATAGAGAATCTGCATCTGCTTTTACTAACCATTTGACTGAAGGATAAAGATAATACTGGAATTTTAAAGCTATATTATTAATAGGAAGTAAGAACAAGAAATAATTTTGACATTAGTAAGTGCCAGTCTTTGTCTGAGCTGTAAAACCCCAGCACAGGAGCTTTAGAAGGACTGTTCACCTCACTCAGAATAACATTAACCTGAAGATGGAGATTCAAAGTCTAGTCTCAGCCTGATTCAGGTCCAGTCTGCATTTAACCCCTCTCCAACTCGTATTGCTCACAGCTGCCTAACACAGTTGGACTTGACCACAGCTTAGACTATCCCCTGATGGTGAGACCATGTGCTAATACCTGGCTAGGAGCATAGGGATTTAAATTCCAAAGTGGTGCCATTTTTAATAAGAAGGAGGGATGGAAGAAGGAAGGAGAGAAAGAAATGGGGACAGAGAGAAGCAGACAGGAAGGGATTCAAATTAACACCAACTCCATTCCCAGACTGACTCAAACTGCTTTGCAATTTTCATACAACCTGGTCAAAATCTTATTCACACACACACACACACACACACACACACACACACACACAAAAAAAAAACAGTACAAAATGATCCCAAAATGGAAATTTCTACCTCCAAAAAGAAATTTTACCTCTCTCTAAGCTGATTCCTCCCCACCTTATGTATGCCTCTCCAGGTCATTTGTTGCACTATCATGAGGCAGGTGCTCAGGAGATTATCCAGCTGCTGTGCAGTACTCAGATTTCTTTCCTGGTAGCAGATACAAGCTGGTACAGAACACAGTCTCAAGTCTTGTTGGTATTTGAAGGGATTATCTTAAACACAATTCTTAGCCTGCTTCTCCATGGCCAGAGAAATCAGTCCACTTGAATATGTTCCCTGAATACCACCAAGTTAGCACAACAGATAGACTCAGCAACATTAGGTATCACCCAAGAGAAACAGTTTTCTGACCAATGGTGTCTGGGGAAATCTCTATTATACAACTTGTTACTAGCGTGTTAAAATACTCTCATCTGTCATGTGTTACATCTGGAACCAAAGTCAAATAATGCACAGATCCTTCTTCAAAGATCCCTTTATACCAGCTTGTGCTTCTCAATTAAATTCATATATATGAACCACAATTTATACATATGAATGCAGGCTGATTCAGTTGGCATGGAGTAGGGTCTAGCACTCTGCTTCCCCAGCTAGCTCCCTGGTGATGCTGATGGTGTCTGTCCAGAGACCACAATTTGAGTGATGAAGTGTCCTAATAGGGAGATCCCTATGGTTGAGCCAATATGACAGAAAGCCTCAGCCCTTCACAAGTTCTGGATGAGAAGAGAGAGAGAGTGAGGAGACCACCAGGACCATATGGCCAAGCATAACAACTTGGAACGGGTCATTGGAAGTCAAAATCCACCTGTTCAAAACAACTACATTGGTAAGTTAAAGTCACTGGAGGTGAGGGGGTGGACAAATGGAATATGTGCCATGGAGAATACAATACTATCTTGGACAAGACTCAGCAAACTAGAAGCCAAATGATGTCTGCTCTTTTAAATAAAGTTTTATTGGGACACACTTGGGCCTACCTGTTTATAGGTTATTCATAGGTGATTTTGTTCTATTACATCAGAGTTCCATGATTATGACAAATTTCTTTGGGCCATCAAAGTATAAACTATTTATCTAGATCCTTATATGCTCAGGATGTAGCTCAGAGGCAGAGTATTTACTTAGAATGTGTAAAATCCTGGACTCATTCTCTGGCACCTAGGAAAAAATAAAGAGAAAGAAATAAAAGAGAAAAAAGGCAGAAAACCATTTTTCTTTCCCTTTTTGAGCCAAGGTTTCTTTGTGTAGCTCTGGCTGTTCTGGAACTCACTCTGTAGATCAGGCAGGCCTTGAACTTAGAAAATGACCTCCTTCTGTCTCTTGAGTGCTGATATTAAAGGCATATGGCACCATACAATGAGGTCCTAGAGCTGAAAAAAGTGGACACTTGCCATGAACCTTAACCCAGAAGTAATCTCCAATTGATAACTACTTGCAAATGAACCTTTAGTTTTCTCCAAAGGAGTCTCACACAGGAAACAAACTACTCTTAAGGGAAAGCTGTGTCCCAGCAGTAGATGCCAACAGAAAATGAACTCAGCAGCATCTTTGGAGGTTCCTCATCTTATAATATTGTGTCAGGGCTTTTCCTTTTTTAAAATACTTTTTATTAATGAATTTTATAATTCATTTTACATACTAACCACAGATTCCCCTCTCTTACCTCCTCCCACCCCTCCAGCCTTCCCCCTACAACCTATCACCCATTTCCTCCACCAACAAGGTAAGGCCTCCCATCAGGAGTCAGCAGAACCTGGTACATTCAGCAGAGGCAGACCCAAGACCCTCCCCTTCAAAGCTGTGCAATACCCATAGGTATTGGGTTCCAAAATGCCAGTTCATGCACCAGGGATGGATCCTGATCCTACTGCCAGGGGGCTCCTTAAGCAGATAAAGCTACACAACAGTCTTGCTTATTCAGAGGGCCTCATCCAATCCCATTGAGGCTCCACAGGTGTTGGCCTAAATTTCATGAGTTCCCACTAGTTTGGTTTGGTTGTCTCTGTAGGTTTCCCCATCATGATCTTTTTTTTTTTTTTTTTAAAGATTTATTTATTTATTATGTATACAGAAGAGGGCACCAGATCTCATTACAGATGGTTGTGAGCCACCATGTGGTTGCTGGGAATTGAACTCAGGACCTCTGGAAGAGCAGCCAGTGCTCCAGCCCCAACCATCATGATCTTGATGTCCCTTGCTCATAGAATCCCTCTTCTTTCTCTTCAACTGGACTCCTGGAGCTCGGCCTGGTGCTTGGCTATGGATTTCTGCATCTGTTCCCATCAGTTACTGGATGAAGACTGTATGATGATGACAGTTAGAGTATTCAGTGATCTGATTACTGGGTAAGCCAGCCCAGGCACCCGCTCCACTATTGCTAGTAGTCTAAGGTGGGGTCATCCTTGTGGATTCCTGGGAACTTCTCTAGTACCAGGTTTCACCCTATCCCCATGATGTCTCTCTATCATGGTATCTCTTTCATTGCTCTCCCACTCTGTCCCTGTTCCAGATCAACCATCCTGTTCCCTTATGTTCTCATCCCCCATCCCCTACCCTCCATTGCCTCCTTCACCCCCAGTTTACTCATGGAGATCTCATCTAGTTCCCCTTCCCAGGGCAATCCATGCATCCCTTTTAGGGTCCTCCTTGTTAGCTATCTTCTCTGGAGCTGTGAGTTGTAGTCTGGTTATCCTTTGCTTTATATCTAGTATGAGTAGATATAAAGTACATATTATGAGTAAGTACATATCATATTTGATCTTCTGAGTCTGGATTCCCTCACTCAGGATGATCATTTCTAGTTCCATCCATTTGCCTGTAAATTTTACGATGTCATTGGTTTTTACTGCAAGCTTCTGTAAAGCAAAGGACATAGTTAATAAGACAAAATGGCAGCCTACAGAATGGGAAAAGATGTTTACCAACCCCACATCTGACAGAAGGCTGATCTCCAAAATATATAAAGAGCTCAAGAAACGACATCAAAATTAAAATTTAAAAATGGGCTACAGAGCTAAACAGGGAATTCTCAAAAGAAGAATCTCAAATGGCTGAAAGACATTTAAGGAATTGTTCAACATCTTTAGTCATTAGGGAGATGAAAATCAAAATGACTCTGAGATACCATCTTACACCTGTCAGAATGGCTAAGATTAAAAACACTGATGAAAGCTTATGTTGGGGAGGATGTGGAGCAAGGGGAACACTCTTCTACTGTTGGTGGGAATACAAGCTTGTACAGCCAGTTTGGAAATCAGTATGCAGTTTCTCAGAAAATTGGCAATCAATCTTCCTCAAGACCCAGCTGTACCACTCTTGGGCACATACCCAAGTAATTCTCAATCATACCACAAGGACACGTACTCAACTACAGGAAGATAGAATCATTATTCCTAATATCCAAAATCTGGAAACAACCTAGATGCCCCTCAAACAAAGAATGGATTAAAATGTGGTACATATATACAATGAAGTACTACTCAGGGCTTTTCCTTTAAAGTTTTTTTCATCTCATTATTTATTTTATTTACTTATTTTTTCTTCTCTCTCTCTCTCTCTCTCTCTCTCTCTCTCTCTCTCTCTCTGTTTTTGTTTTTTGAGACAGGGTTTCTTTGTGTAGCTTTTGTGCCTTTCCTGGAACTCACTTTGGAGACCAGGCTGGCCTTGAACTCACAGAGATCCACCTGCCTCTGCCTCCTGAGTGCTGGGATTACAGTCATATGCCACCACCGCCCAGCTCTTCTCTATTATAACCTTATAGGCACTTTGCACATATATTATGGCTTCTAGTTTAGTGTTTTTAAGGAATTCCTAAGTATGCCAACCAATGGGTCTCTGTGTCTATATGTGTGTCTTGTGCCTTCTCTTTGGCTCTTTTCCTTCTCTTTGTTCTGTCCTATTCTGATGTGTTGGTTTTTGTTTGTTTTACCTTATTTTATTTTATTATTATCCCTTAGAAGCCTGTTTGTTTTCTAATGAGAGACATATATGGGGTGGATCTGAATGGGAGGGAGGGTGGAAGGAATTGGGAGGAGTTGCTGTGGATATTGCTCTGTGTAAATAAAGTTCTGATTGGCCAGTGGCCAGGCAGGAAGTATAGGTGGGACAAGAGAGAAGAGAATTCTGGGAAGTAGAAGGTTGGAGAGAGACACCCAGCCGCTGCCATGAAAAGCAACATGTAAAGACACCGGTAAGCCACAAGCCATGTGGCAAAGTATAGACTAACAGAAATGGGTTAATTTAAGAGAGAAGAAGTAGATAACAAGAAGCCTGTCACAGCCATACAGTTTGTAAGCAATATAAGTCTCTGTGTGCTTTCTTGGTTGGGTCTGAGCGACTGTGGGACTGGCAGGTAAGAGAGATTTGTCCTGACTGGGCCAGGCAGGAAAACTCTAACTACAAAGGTCTGCTTCTAGGGATGTAGAAGAGTTGAACAATTTGAGCCTTGTCTTCAAATATTTGGCTTTGCTGGTCATTTGCTTCTCCCTTGAAACTGTAATGGGAGTGCTTAGCAAACATTTCTGCCAACTTCAGTTTAAAGAGTCCTTGTAGCCCTTCTTTTCAATTTGTATTATTGTTTGAAAGTGAAATATCCCCCATAGGCTCATGTGTTTGGACACTTGATCCCCCAGCTAGTGGTCTTGTTTTGGAAGGTAAGTTGGGGCATCTTTAAGAGATAGGTCCTTGTTGGAGGAAATGAATCAATAGGGGTGGGCCTTGAGGTTTGATAGACTGTTCCCACTTCCTGTCCTATGCTTTCTGATTGCAGTTGCAATATGGCCAGCCACCTCATTGCTTCTGCTCCATCCCTTCCCAGCCATGATGGACTGGGTCCACTGGAACCAAAAGCCCAAGTAAGCCCCTTCTCATCAGATATTTGTCATCACAACAAGAAAAGTAATCAGTATATTTCATTTCTTAGTCCCAAGTACAAATAGCACTTCTCCCCTGATTGCCACAGTTAATGAAGGAAGCTGAGCACAGAGAAGCAGATGGGTTCTGGTCAGACCCCAGGATAGACTCTGTGTCTCTCTAGGGCAATGGTCCTCTTACCCAGGAGGAGAACCCAGGGTTCATGTGGTCAGCCTGCTTCCCCAGAGTCAGATACCGCCACCAAACTGACTTTGGGGGGAAAGCCTGGGAAAGAAGCCCTGAGGGGACAGTGTTGCATATAAACTAATCTACGCTTCATACATATTCAGAAGGAAAGTGAGTGAAAACCCAGCATTTCAGGCAGCTTTACATTTTCAAATTAAGTTAATAAAATAAGATTTCCAATGTAATGACAAATTAATTCTTCTTTTCATAAGTTTATTAAAATAAGCGTCTCCTATCTTCTAACTAGCGCAGACATGTGCTTACATAGATACATCCCGTCCAGTAACCTAATCTCCCAGTGATCTTGAAGCAATTAACTCCTTCTAATCTTGAGCTAACAAAGCCCACCAGGTCGAAGGCCCCTAAGAATGCCAGCCCCAGGTTCTGCCTACCTCCCTTTCCTACTCCAAGCATTCTAGCTGGGTGACTGTAGTGGTCCAACCTGGGACTGGGCTGAAGCAGATCAGAAGATCTTCAGTAACTCCTTATTTCTCTGCTAATTAACACAAAAAGAATGAGTTGAATGTCTGACAGGCAATGACCAGCCCACGGCTTGGCGGCTAATGGGATGCAAATGACATCTAATGAGAGTCTCTCCTTGCAGCCTGGGCAGCTGGCCTACTATTTTTGTTGTGGATTTTGAAAGTGTTGGAGTTTCATGAAAAGAGTGCTCCATGGTTTAAACTGCAGCTGAGCTTGCACCAAGTCCATGCTGCTTACAAGTGTCCTGCACATGGTAGGATTAGTATGTGGCTAACCACTGAGCACAAGCTGGAAATGCCTTCATATAGGGAGGGAGGGACAGAGTCCCGGGCTCTTCCAAATGAAGCACAGTATTTGTTGTTGCTTGTGTTGAGTGATGGGATGCATTTTTTATTTTGTTTAATGGGAGCAAATTACCAAAATTTCTCTCTCTCTCTCTCTCTCTCTCTCTCTCTCTCTCTCTCTCTCTTCTTTTCTTTTTTGGTCCCCAGCTCCACACAACTTTTACAATTTATGACAGTTATGTTGGCACCAGAAAAAATAAAGTTTCATCATCTAAGATTTATCTTAGAATACAAGTAGAAAAACACAGCCTGGATAGGATTTATGTGCTGTCAATAAAATTGCTGATTCAATTAGGGAGGTTTCAGCAATGAGGTCAAATGCACAGTTCAAAGGAAGGCTTTGTCATCTATTGGAAGTTGATAATTAAGTGGCAGATTTTATAAGCTATAGCATGATTGTTCAAATGGGCTCTTTTCAGCTCCAGAGTTCTTCAGTCTAAACTTCCACCCACAGAACACAGCAACTACTAGTTTTGCAGTCAATGGTTTTACTTAGCGTCTAAAGTTTGAAAAGGTAATAATGGTAAAGTGCCATCTAGTTTTTGAAAATTGGCTCTTTTCAGATGCACATTTCTTTCTCCACTTGATCTAGATGGGCAAAGCCTTTCTAGTTAAAATTCCAGTCCCTGCAACCAGGTCTTCAGCAACCTTCCCTCTCATTTGTCAGTTCAACTGCCAAGTTACTCACTGAAGAGGCCAGATATTGTCAGTGTCTCTCTCCTCACTGGTTTAAATGCCGAATGCCCTGACTTATGATGAATTATGTCTCTCTGTGTCTTTAGCCATCTCTTGAGTTTCTAGAGGCCAGAGACCTTGTGTCATTCAACTCTGAGTTCCCTGAACCAAGCACAGTATCAGGGGTCTAAAAATCTCCAGAAGGACATGACTTTGACAAGGAAGCTATTTTTTGGTCTTGGGGAAAAGCCCTTGTTTCTCATCCAGTAACTCTAGGATACAGACACATAAAAATAGCAGAAAACCATCTAAAAAATGAGACTCATACTTCATTTATAACCCTGGAGCATCCTTCAAGTGATCCCATTTACACATCTCAAAACCAAGACTCCAAGAAATTAAGTCACAAGACCCTTTTGTCTAGACACTATGGTAAATCATAGGTTTAGAACTCACTTTTAAAATGAGGTCAAACTTCACCCTTCTCTTGCCAAATTTAAGTCTGTTTGGTGAACTTTAGCACCAAATCACCAATTTTGATGGTTTCTTGTGAGAAGTTTCCTGATGGGTGTGGTGTTGTATTCTATGTGTAATGTAGGTGAAAGGTACAAAAACAGTGCCCTAGGACATCTCACTTCACCTTGGCTACTTCTAGTCATGTGCTACCTACCCCAGGGCATGCAACACAATTGGCATGGGACTATTTGGGCACCTGCTCTCTTTCCTGCCTTATTTATTTATTTACTTGTTTATTCATATTTACATATTGCTTATGCAACTGAGTGAAATGCATGTCTTACTTCTGGAGAGGGCAGAGTGGGAGAAACTAAGTCACTAGGTTGTTTATTATCTTAAACTATTCATATTTCCACAGACTTTGAAGTGTTCCAGCTCCTTACTGGGTACAAAAAAAATTAGAAGATGATAGAAGAGAGAAAGAAAGTTCAGTAGTGTTGGAGTGTGACTTCACACAACTTTGCCCCACTTTGGGAAAGACACCTCCTTGTCCCAGCTCCTTTGGCTAGCTCTGTGGTAATCAGAAAATGAGGAAACAATCTTTTAGGATGAAATCCTTTTAGGAAGAACATTTTCGATACATATGGAACTCCACAGTACCCTGTAATAATTACTAGTTGAGTTGCCCTTCCTAAACTTTCAAACAGTCTTTGACACTATTTTCATCTATTAAGCAGTGCAATGGCCTGTTTAAAACCTGTTTCAATCCTGTGTAGTTCTGGTGACCATATGTCTTGGGAAAAGCAGCTCAGATTCCCTGAAAGAGAAGTCACTTTGGTGACAGTATAAGTTTGCCCAGTAAGTCAGGGTTGGACATAGAGGCAATCATAATGCCTTCTAAGTCTTGGAGGGCTTTGACCTCTTAGGTGACAGTTGACTATGTCACCGTGGTCCTGAGAGGCACTAGAAAATCACTGGAGTGTTAGATGCTCAGTTCAGGTCTGTTTTCATAAGCAAACTGGTATGGTGAGATGGTGAGCCCATGAGCCTTGCTCATCATCATCTCTCTATGTGCACACTAGTCAAACGTACAAACACAGTGCCCAGGGGCATCTCATGCTGGAGAGATTGGGGAGGGGGGTAGGGCATTCTTACTCCACCTTGGCTACTTCTGGTCATGGGCACTTGCTCTGTTTTTCCTGCCTTTTTATTTACTTACTTATTTATTGTTGTAGTTTTTAAATTATTAAATATGTTTATTTATAATTTTTTTTCCATTTTACATACCAACACCAGTTCCCCCTCCCTCCATTTCTCCTGCCTCCTCACCTCCCTCCCACTCTGCCCCCATCCACTCCTCAGAGTGGGTGAGGCCTCCCATGGTAGTCAACAAAGTCTGGCATACCAAGTTGAAGGAGAGCCTAGCCCCTTCCCATTGTATCAAGGCTGAGCAAGGTATCCCACCACAGGGAATGGGCTCCAAAAAGCCAGTTCATACACCTGGGATAAGTCCTGGTCCTGCTGCCAGGGACCCCACAAACAGATCGAGTCACATAGCTGTCACCCACATTCAGCGGGCCTAGTTCATTTTGAGACAGGATCTCACTGTAGCCCAGGCTAGTCCCAAGCCCATAATAATGCTGCCTCAGCCTCCTGAGTGCCAAGATTTCAGGCATGAGTCACCATGACCACGTTCCTCCCCTATTCTATATGCTTAAGGTTTGAGAATGAGCAAAATGAAGCCATTTTATAACCATTTATTTCTCCAAGAAAACCTACAGCTCTAGACCAGCAACCCAGTAACACACAAGGGATGTGAAAATGTAACTTAGGCATCATGTAGACACATTCTGCTTATGAGAGAAAGAAACCACACCTGTGAGGAGAATTAATCGCAGCATACAAACTCTGACAATTGCCTTTGTACCCACAGGCTGTTGTGAGAGCTGTGAAGGGACTCAGCACCGCTCTTGTCCTCCTTTTGTTTAAATGAACACATCCTTGTAAATTATATATACTTAGGATGTCACCAATTTTGGTGGTAATCTTTTAGGTTAAGTCTGTTCCCACATTAAACTGATAATTATCCTTCCTTCTCTCCTTCGATTCCCCTGACACTGAACATGGTGGATTTTCACTTCATGTTTTATTTATGGGAAAGAATTAATATGCAGATTCACAAAAACTTAAAAACTCATAATTATTCATAAAGGGCTTTAAGGTTATTTACTACATTTTTATGAAACTCAGAGTTTGGGAGAAGACATACTTGAAAGTTGTTGGGAGTCGAAAAAGGTCAAGTCCTGGACTGAAGGGCAATCTGAAAATGATCAAACTTTTTGAATGAAAGGATTTTCAGAATTCCTACACTATATTTAATAGAATAATGGATACCAATAACCTTGTTAATATATTCAAGATTGGCCCAGGCTGGCCTGGTAAGAGAGATTTGCAAAGCTAGAGCAAATGCCTAGTGCAAGAAGAGACGACCAGTGAGAGAGTCTGGATCATGAAACATACATAATAAAAGACTTTTCTTTTTTCAGGCTTAAGTCACTTTATTTTTCTTGCATTAAAAACCCCCTTACATGGTAGCCACAGCCAGAGCCTGGGTTCTCTGAACAGAGACTCTGGTGTGGGTTTTCAACAGATGGTCAGTGAATTCCTGATAAGGAGACTTTGTGAACGTAGTCTCTTTTCAGAGGTCAGGGGTCAGGTAGCTGTAGATCTGAGAGAGGGCATCAAAGGTGGCCTTGGCCAAGGTGCCCAGGGTGGCAGTGCAGCCCTTGGCTGATGAATAGCAGTCAATACTGTCCATGTCAGCAGCTTCTTGGGCACTCTCTGGACACTGCAGCAGGAGTGTGGTGCTGCTCCTCCATGGGTGAGCTGACTCCAGTGCTCTGAAGAGATGGCCCCACCCCTCACCATAGATGTGGGAGAGCTGGCTCTGATGGCATGGGCTTAGGAGAGATGGTTCTGCCCTTCACCTGAGAGGTTGGTCCAGATGGCCTGGACCGACCAGCTCAACTACCTCATCCTGAACCTTGGGTTGGCCCACCCTAACAGCTGCCCCATTTATGACCTGCTAGAGTGTGCAAAGTGATGGCCCTGTGGAACAATAACAGCAGGATCCCCATGACTAGGGCAACAACAGGATATCTGAGTGGAGTTTTGATGAGGGTCCAGTGATGATGGTGTTCTAGAAACCAGAGGCCTCGAACCAGACCATTGACTCACTGCAATGAACATTTTGCAGATGGGGATGATTGGACAATACTGAGTGATACACTGCAGCTCCTGAAGCCACTAAGATGAATGAAGAGGTGTTGGAAAGATGGAGGAGAGGTGCAAGTTTGTTGTTTGTTTTGTTTTTAATTATTTTGGGGGGGCATACTGCAAGGGTGAGGGGCACATATGGAGGGACTGAGAGGTGATCAAGAATAGGGTGCATGATGTGAAATCTCCAAATAATCAATAAAGAATTATGTTTAAAATAATAAAAAAGACAGACTTTTATTGAGTTGGGGACATCTTTGGATTTCTGTGTACTTTAATATGCTCAAGTCTAAAAAAAAAACATGAACAGCAGTTGCAGATGGATGTGTTCTGTTTCTTCTGGAGCAAGACAAGAATGAGATGGTCACTGTGGATAGGGAACATCCTCATAGCCTAACACAAGTGGCCAAACAGCACCTGGGACAGCTGAGAAGACAGTCTTTATGAGTCCCCCTCATCTGAGAACAAGTTAGGCTCATCACTCAGCTCATATTTCCAAACTTTAACGTGGAAGTTTCCTTGTTCAAAAACTCTCAGAAGCCTTATCCAAAACCATTAAGCAAATGAGGTGTGTGCTCTAAGGATGCCCAACTGTAATCATCTGGACATTCTAGATGATCAAATTCACTGATGCTTGGTGAAGTCCTCTTTACAAGTGGAGTAGTCAAGGGACAGTTTAGAACGAGCATGATCTTTGGCATCTAGGCCTGAACTTGAATCTGTGCCTTGACTGTCCTCTGTAAGGTCAGTTCACACTCTAGAGTCTTGGGTAACTCATATGTAAGAGAGAGAGAGAGAGAGAAAGAGAGTAGTATCCACCAGCTGTAAAAGAAAATGACCTAATAAGTATAAACAATATCATACAGCATCTGGCACACAGTAGGCAATGAAGAGATGACAGTTGGTTTTTGGTTTTCTTTATTTTTTTTTTTTTGTCTTGGCACTAAGTATTTTTTTCTGCTGTTTTCACCTTCTGTGCATATACATACTCAGGCATGAAGATTCTAGATGTTAGGATCACCATTACCTTTGTACAAATGCTGTGGAAACTAGCTGGAACAGGCATCAACCCATTTTAGTCATCCAGGGCACATTAAATCATCTTAAATAACATCATACAGGGCTAGAGAGATGACTCAGACTATTAAGAGCATATACTGTTCTTACAGAGGCCCCAAGTTCAGTTCTCAGCACCCACTGTGGAGGCCCACAAAGGTTTCCTGGTGAGATCTGAGCTTTCTTTACCCAGCAGGGCTGCATTAGAGGATTGCTTGACCATGTGCATGGTTACTAGGTGATTGGAAGGGTCTACACTTGGCTGAGCTAGAGGGAGGTCTTTTCTCCACCCCTTGACAGTCCTATAAAGAACCCTTTAGAAGAAATAGAAGGGGCTGGTGGATAATGATCCAGACCCTCCTAAGGCTATCCTGTATTTCTATCTGTTTCTCTCCCTTCTATCCTTCTACCTCTGTATTTCTACCTAATATCTCTTATCTCTCTCTCCTCAAGAGTTCCCTGTCATAAAAATGTGGGAGCTGGTCTCCCACAACCCACATAAGCTGGCTGACAGCTGTCTGATACCTCCCCACTTTTGGTCCCAGAAGAAACCTGTCCTCACGTGCACATACTTATATGCAGATACACATGCATATGTATAAATAAAAAAAAAATCTTTAAATAGCATATCTACCAAAGGTGCATAAAACATAGATGAGAAGAGAATTATCATGGAAGCATTCTGTCTGTGTGAGGGAAGAGAAGGAGCAGTTTTCTCCTTGCTGCTTTATAATGGTACCAGAGCGGAGTGTTTCTCTTAAGTACAGAGTGCTTGTCTTCAGAGAGTGTATCGTTGCATGTTTGACACACACCAAGCTCATTTCTTAGAAGTGTCCACCTCTTGGTGGGGTTCTGGATGGGGACTTGGCAGAAGAGGAAAAGTGGGGAGTGTCCCCAGTTTACTCGGTGTGGACAGCTTTTACTCAGGACTCTGTTCTCAGATGATAATTAGTTACGAAGGGTAATTTCCAATAAAGAATACTGACAAATACTTAATCCCTTAAATATAGTTATAACCTGCAGTCAACATGGTTTGAGTAATGAATTCAAATGTCCTTATGAAACAAGATAGTGCCCCAGGCCCTAGGAAAGCTCAATCACTCACTGAGAAAGCAGAAGGGGGTGTCTGGCTTTTACTCAATGCCTTTTTCTAAGTAGAAACAACATCCAATGATGTTTGAATAACTCTAATAACATTTTTTAATATAGGCTTTATTATTACCCAAAGGGGAAATGTGTTCATATTTTACTGCCACATAGGAAAAAGCCTCTGCAGTACTGATTAAAATACTCCCCAAGACTTGCATGTGGTTATACCGACATAAATCCCTATCTTCACAAGGAGCAGGATTGATACTTGTGAGACAGCTGGTCCTGTGCTGGCTTTGAGGAATTAACCCATTAAACTCTGAGGAATTGAAAATGGGCGAATTCTAATAGCCAGCCAACAGTACCGGACACTTCCCAGTGAGTTTTGATATTTGGACACAAACCCCCCTTCCCCCCCCTTGTGGTGTCTATATAGAACTTAAGGTAACCAAAGAACTCTCTTGATACATGGCAGTCCCAGCGATGTCACCAGGTTTCAGGATATCATCCTTGGATTGTCCACAGACCATGCCTGGGCACATTGCTCTAATTCATTCTTTCATCCCTCCTTTAATCTTGCTGCCTAATCCAACCTCTTACTTGGTCCTGCTAACATCTTGTAGATGGTCTCTCTGACCATAACCTCTTCCCAGAGCTGCTTCTGGAATATCAGCACCATATGCCACCCTTGTGGCTTTAATGAGAGATGTTCCCCACAGTATTGGGCATTGGAATAATTGGTCCCCGCTTGGTGGTGCTGTTTGGGGAAGTCTGGGAGCTATGAACTTGATGAAGGAAGTACATCATCAGTGGCAGGCTTTAAGATTAAAAGCCTCGTGACAGTTTGCTATCTCTGCTCCATGCTTGCAGTTGAGAATGTGAGCGCTCAGCTTTGTGCTCTGCCACCATGCCTGTTTGCTGCCACACCTCCTTGTCATGATGGACTCTTAGGGGATTCATTAGTCCATAGGGGACTACACACCCAAATAAACTCTTACTTTTATAAATTGCCTTGGTCATGGTGTTTTTATCATAGCAACATAAAAGTAATCAATACAACTCTCATCAGCCACATCTCATTCCTTCTCTTCCAGACTCTCATAGTGCTTAAGACACTGAAGCTTGGGCTGGGAAGATAACTCAGTGGGTAAGAGCATTTGCTGTACAAACACAATGACCTGAGTTTGAGTCTCCAGCACCTATGTAAAAAGTTGGGTGTGGCTGCTTACACATATCTGTAACCCCAGTGTTGTTGGGGACAGAGACAGGACAATTGCTAGGGCTTGTTAGCTACCAGCCTGGCTCCAGGATCAGTAAAAGACTCCATCTCAAGGTAATAATGCAGAAGGTAATAGAATAAGACACCCAATATCTTCCTTGGGCCTTGAGTGTGTGTACAGGTGTGTGTGCCCCCCCACAGGTATATGCACTACATGCATACAAACAAACAAACAAACAAACAAACAAAATGCAGCTCAAGGGTCTGCTTGGTTTCCAGGCTGACTATGCCATGCCCAGTCCCCTAGCTCCCTGTGTGTGTTTTCATTTCTTTGCCATTTGTGGTTAATTTACAGGTTATACATCTTCCTCATTTCCTGTAAGGTTCAGGATGATGCTGTATAAAGGGCAGGCCTTGGTCTCAATACTGCAGGTCCAAGTCAGAAGACTGAAGAAGCTGGGTTGTGACCTTAACAAAGGGCAGCAGCAGCAGTAGAAGCAGCAGTGACAGAGCAGATTAACAAACCAGCAAGACAGAAAGGTAAGCAGGCACAAAGATGAGCTCTTCCCTTGGCTGTCTTATATCTGGGTCCTTCCTCCCTCCTGCCTACTTCTCACCAAAGTTGAGTAGGTCTTCACACATACCAACCTAATTAAGACCATCTCTAACAGGTGTGCTTAAAGGCTTGCCTATTAGTTGATTCTAGGTCCAGTCAAGTTGTCAGTGATTATTAACATCACCCGTCCTCATTCCTAAGTTGGCCCACCACTGTGGTGTTTGTTAAATATCCTCACCTTCTAGTCTTACCTCTATACATTTGAGTATGTATAGATATCCAGATTTTTGGTGTCCTTGACAGGGGAAATGTTTTCTAAAGACAAACACCACCAAAATGGTGGGGTTTGCAGCTTGAGCAACCTCTGGTCTGAAATTTACAAGTCCTTGCTGCCCACTATCTTTGTTTCTATGATGTTCCTTTCCAGATTTGCTCTTTATACACATCTGATTTAATGTCTTAAGACTGTGTTATGAACATTAAAGAAAGCCACAAAGGGCTTAAACGTTCTTAGTTGTGTATGTGTGTGAGGAGGGAGGGGTTCATTTTCCCACTTCCAACTCTAGTACTCTTCCAAGGATGCATCTGGATTGACTGCTGGCCCTGCCCAACTTCTACTTCCCAACATTCCAGAAAGTGCCCAATCTGCTTGTATTTGAGAGAAATTATTCCTGCCCTGATGAAGTGATCAATAATAGTGAGGCAGTTGGAACCAGAGCTCTGGATCCCAGAATCGGATCAGTCCATATGCTTCCTCCTCTCTAACCAACAGCAGAGTCTCAGAATTTAATATACTTTCAAGTGAGTTTTAGTACGTGTGACATTTTTGGAGCCAAAAGCTAAGTTCAGAGGAATGTCAGTTTGGTGAGAGTCTCACAACTGTGCTCTTGCTTCCTAGTGAGATCCTGACTTCAGAGGTAAGGCAGTTAGTTGTTACTTCTGAGTTAAGAATGCAAATTCCCTAATTTTCTTTTGAGACTATCATAGTTAATGAATGTGGATACAGGGAGAAGTCCCCTCAACTCTGAGTGGTCTCTGTACCTGAGCTAAGTATGCTAATAAAAATTAGCCAGTATTCCTCCTATCAAAATGGATCAGGTTCCTGCCTGGGCCCCAGAGTTTTGGCCACCCCACGGGAAGAAACTAACAGTCATACTATCTCCCCCAAAAGTGTTAGAAGTACCATGAGTTGTTAAACAATCTTATTAAAAAAAAAAAAAAAAACTGGAGCCAGATATTGGGGTGAAAGCTGAAAGATCAGAGAGATAAAACAAGCCAGCCACAAATTCTTACCACTAGGAAATCCTCAGTCCAAGAGAGAGCTACTACTTCCTGTATACTCACACCTACATACCTTTCTGTGCCCTGCCATCTTACTTCCTCTATCCACCCAACTACATCACTTCCTCTTTCCGGCCAACTCTGTTACTGCCTATCTGTCTGTACAGACCTCCAAACCTCTATGGTTAACTAGTGATGGGATTAAAGGCATGTGCTACCATGCCTGGCTCTGTTCCCAGCATGGCCTTGAACTCACAGAGATCCAGATGAATTTATGGCCCCCAAATGCTAGGATTAAAGGCATGTGCTTCCACTGCCTGACCTCTATATTTAATATAGTGGCTGGCTTTATCTTCTGATCTTCAGGCAAGCTTTATTTTTTAGATCACAAATAAAATATCACCATAGGGTTTATGTTTATTTTCAACATGAGAAACTCATAAGTAAATTTACCCTTTAAAAGAAGTACTACTCAGCAGAGAAAAACAATGACAGCATGAAATTTGCAGGCAAATGGATGGAACTAGAAAATATCAGTCTGAGTGAGGTAACCCAAACCCAGAAGAACAAACATGGTATGTACTCACTCATAAGTGGATTCTAGATATAAAGCAAAGAACAATCAGACTGCAACCCACAGAACCAGGGAGGCTATATAGCAGGGGGGACCCTAGGATGACTGTGGCTTATAATAAGTTTTGGGTTTACTCAATTACTGGGCAAGCCTCAATCAAACATTTCACTATTAGGATAAGAACTTATACTGTATCAAGGTGATAATAAACAAACAAACAAATAAATAAATAAATAGAAAAATAAGTAAGTAAAATAAAAGGATAATCTATTTAATGGATCCAATTTAACTGAGAAAAAATGATTCTTTTACATTTGCCTTGTTTCAGCTCTTTACTCAACATCCCAGATGGTACATATGGGAAATAGTTCTCAATTGCATTGTCAAGTCTAGTGCTGTCTAGATAGAGACAGGAGCTGGGGCAAGACCTGGACTTAGAAGAAATGAGGGTTGTGGTTGATTAGTAATATCTAGGGAATGATTGGTGATGTCTGCTAGGGAAAGGGCTTAGGAAAGACTGCTCCTTTGTATCAGCCTTGTGTTTACTTACCATGAGAATCATCCATGAACTTAGAAGACTCTTATTCCCTCTCCATTTGGACAGCAGGGGAAATGGTTTTGGCATTTCTGAGTTTCTATGGAAGGACTCTCTTAACAAGTTAGGGAACCAGAGATGATAAGCAGCCATCAGAGAAATGCTAGTGCTGAAGTTATTTCCAGGAGGAACTGGCTTCTCCTATTTACTGGAAATTCTGGTGCCTGCCTTTTCAGTCTCTCAGACCTCAGCCTTTCATAGATGTTTGTTAAGGGAGTCTGTGGTTAGCACTAGTATAGCTATTTCTCAAGAGGCTGCTTGTAATGGCACTGCCTAGGTTTTGTGTTAGAAGTGACCTCTCTGAGAACCATGTAGCATCTTCTGAATTGGACGTTTTGGTGTGGAGCCTGGGCATGTGTGTTTGTACACTCCCTTAGGCAGGACCAACAATGTAAGGCATGGGACTCGGTGCAAATGAAAATTTGAAGTTCCTTGTTAAAAGTTATTTAGAATTTAAAACAGCAGAAGCAGAATATTAAATAATGCTGATGCTCCTATAATAGGAAGCCAGCCATTGCCCCACACTGGGTGCCAGATATTGGTGAAATTATTAAGGCCACTCCATGTAGTTAAAAGTGAGGTTTATTTTGTGGGGTAACTTACAAATGAAAGGATAGGTTGCATGGGAAAGGTATGGCACAGTCCAGCGGTGTTCTCTGGAGAACTCTGCTCAGTCTACCTCCAGCGTCCAGGGTCCTGGAACCAAGAGAGGTCTCCCCTCTTGATCCTGGGTCTTCAGTGTCCTCTCTCAGCCCCGCCTTGTAGGCATGACCATTACCGAAGCCTCAATGGGGGTTGGAACTTCCAGGCCAAGGCTGGAATGGCTATCCACTACACTGGTGCATGCTAATGTTTTAGAATCCTGAACTCATGTCCCAGCCCAAAATACAGCCCAAAATACAAAATGGGATGATTCATCAATCCAGTGGTGTTGAGAAAGTCAGATACCTGCCCAAATGTCGCGACCGCCTCAACCAGCAAGGAAGATGCAACACCGAGCTCTTCTTTCTGCAGTTTATTCAGGAACCTTGAACAATCTTCTGACCCTGGGGGGAGCCATCCCTCAGCCCTCATAGCCTCTGGGTAGCCAACCCTAAACCGCCACATGGGCATTGCGGACGGGTCCAGGTATACGGAAGCAAGCCAGCTCCTAAAGCCAAGCCGAATATGGAGTTGTTTACTACCTAGAGCACTCACCATCGGGAAGGTGGAAGGCGGAAGCCAGCGCCATTTTTAGGGTGCGGCACGCAGCTCTCTACACCCAAACTCCCTTGTTATACAGCATCTTAGGCCTAGAATTTCCCACCCCACTTGGCACTCCACAGAGTGCCAACTCTCACATGTCAATTAAACAATATCTGAAACCCACTTCTCAACTACCTATTCCCAAGTTGGCAACACGGAAAACTCGTAGCTGTTTCCATGTACCCCTCTCTGTCCTCTGATAGACTTACAGAGTTACCTAGTTAAATACTGAATTAAATGAGCCTGTAGTTCAGTAGGACTGTCCGAGTATTAACAAGCCATGGATATGTTGATGATCTGATCCTAAGTCTTCCCCGCTGGGCTCATGGTATTATCTACCATTGCTGAGATCACCACAACACCATGCCCAGCGCTCAAAGAGGAAGTTGGAAGTTCAAGGCTCAGCCAGTACTTCCTTCAACTGATCTTGTAATGAAACTATCTGTGTGTGTGTGTGTGTGTGTGTGTGTGTGTGTGTGTGTGTATACAAGTGTACTTCTGTGTGTGAGTCCTTATGCACATTTTTGTGGAACCCAGAGAACAACCTTGTCTGTCCTTCCTCATGAACTGTCGACTTTTTTTTTAAAGATAGGGTCATAGAGTGACTGGTAGGTAAATTAAGGTAGGTAGGGTGGCTGGCTATCACACTCCACAGACCATGTCTGGGATTACAGGGACACTTCAACACACTTGTTTTTGTTTGGTTTTGCGTTTGTTTTGTTTTCTTGAGTGAATGCTGGGGATGGAACTCAGGTCCTTGTGCTTTCAAGAAATATTTGTTCACATTGTAAAGATGTGTCTCTGCCTAAGGTGCCTTCTGATTGGTTTAATAAAGAGCTAAATGGCTAATAGCTAGGCAGGACTTCTGAGCAGAGAGAGGAAACTTGAGATGAATCTAGGATCACACAGAATAGATTGGAGGTAAAAAGCCACATGGTAGAATGTAGATTAATAAAAATATGGGTTAATTTAAGTTATAAGAGCTAGTTGAAAACAAGCCTAGGCTAAAGGCCAAGATTTCATAATTAATAAGTCTCTGGGTCATTATTTGGAAGCTGGCTGGAGGGACAGAGAAAGACTCATTACACCAATGACTAGTCAATAAAATATTTTCCTACTCTGACACTCTAAACATCTCATGAAATTTGTATATTGCTCTTAGTGATGGGTAGATCTCAAAGATCTGTCCAGTGGAAGACAAAAGATAGTGTGGACGTCTCCACTCTTTCCCTAAGCCTCTGAATAAAGTGTTTTGACTCAAAAAAAAAAAAAAAAAGGAAATTTGTATGTTGCAGGAGGAGATGGGCAGCCTGCATGCACATCACAACATGACTGCTAGGTGTGGTTAACGTCATTTTACCAAGTGAATGGGGAGGGGAAGATACAAAAAGTGAGTTCAAATCAGTTAAAGGAAAAAGAAAGAAGGTAGAGAGACAGAAAGAGCTGTGATCTTTCTCACTGGTTCTTAGAATGTAGGGGCTGGTCATTGTTGGCCACTAGTCACATACTACAGTTTATGGCAATCACCAGGACTCTAGCTATGTCCTGTGACTTTCAGCTTCATGGAAAGGGTTGAGCTGCTTCCTCCAACATTTCACTGACTGGAGATAGGGCACAGATATTCTCCAAAAGACTTAGGAGAGGTACATAGAAGGGCTACTGGCAGAGGTCCTAGGTCTTAAAAAAGACAGCCAGGCAGAGCAGAGTTGGAAGACTCCTCTTCATAAGAGACTAATATCAGTGCCTAGGTGATGGGTCAGGGTGCCAGTGCCTTGAGGTGAGGTGGGAGATTTCAGCAGGGCTGCCTTCACTGTAATATTCTAGGACAATGACTCAAAACTCCCTATGTTCCCTCCTTTTCACAGTAGGCGACAGGTTACTTTAGAGATCTGTCCAGCAGTTCCCCCTCATATTTAGCTTCACTGAGATTTTGAGACAGCAACTACTGTGTTCTGAAGAGACATACTCTCCACATTAACAGTGACAGCACACGCCAACAAGTTGGTTCAGCCAGAAAAGTAACTTGCTTCCAAGTCTGATGACCTGATCTTGATCCTCAGGACCCAAATGATGACCTCCACATGCATGCATACCTCCCTCCAATCAACCAATCAGTTTATCAATCAATACATGTAAAAAAAAATAGTGATCCAGCATTATGTAGTCGTTTGATTTGCAGTTCATGGGCTTGCAGTTCATCAACTCAATATTCATGAGGATTTTGCTTTTAAGATGTAAGGGCTACAGCAAGTTGTTGCTGTTTATACAATTCAGGTTTCTCCTGTTCAGTCTTTTTAATTTGCACAAAAATGCTGAAACATATCACAGGCTGCTAAGATTGCTTAGATCCATCCAGAAGAGGGCCCTTTTTTACCCTGAGGGCATGGAAGTATGACTGAATTAGCCACACTTGGGAAATTATTCAGAACCGTCTTCATAAGTCAGATTGAGCCAATCTGGATTTTGAACATTTGCTATGATTTTTAGCATTTCATCTGTTTATTTCTCAATATCTAGGCAGATTAAAGTCTTTTCATCTCAAATGGCATGGCTACGCATTAAAATGAATGGAGAAAGACTGACTCGACAGTGTGTGCGGATTTTTTTTTGTCACCAGTCAGATCACACTTTTCTTATTAATAGAAAAAAAGGCTCATATTGAAAACAATGAAGAAAACACGAAAGAACAAAGTGGTATGTGACTGACAGCTGGTCTCCTTGGGAGCTGGCTGGAGTAACTCAGGACTCCTTGCACAAATATGCCAAGCACAAGAGGCCTGAGCCAGCAGACCCCAGAAGCTGGCACTACTTCATTCAGATTGTTACTTCTGCCCGGTCACGTTCCCATCACCATGGTTTTCTGCTGATTTCCTGTAAACCAGGCAGAAGCCCCTCTGAAATCTATGATGAGTTTTTCCTTTGCAAGAGATTTATTTTGGTTTTGTTGTTGTTATACTTAACATAACAGATGTTCTGGCATTTTTTCACATAATACCACTGTGAGTCTCATGTTATCCTTAAAACCCTACAAAATTTTAGACAGCCCCTCTGAAATCACTTTCTCTTTCTTTGAAACATTACCTATAAGAAGGCTTTTTTCCCCTTCTCTCTGTTTGTAATAATACATTAAAATGAAGGCTATACAGAAAAGGGACTGTTTACTCCTGCTCTATAGCTCTGGAATTAACTGCTGTTGAAAGATAATTACCTCCGTGGTGGAGTCAGAGAATCCACAGATCTACTGGAAGGGAATAAAGACGTCCCTTCTGTTTTTTTTTTTTTTTCTTCTGCCCCCAATTTATAAAGCAGGGCTACCAGGTGAAGGTGGACTCACCAAGGAGTGTTCTAAAGACAAATCACAGGTCTGGTTTTAATCAGGTGTGTTTGAACCACATCTGTCTCCATGTTTTGAGGAAGTGGCGGTGAGAGGCCCTTATATGAGGATCCTTAACTTAAAAGACTGTATATAGGACTGCTGCCTGGGTCACTTCCCTTGCCTCACCTGGGATGCACTTTCAAGAGTGCAGCAGCTCATCCTCAGACCAGCACTGACTGTCAGGATTAAAAATTTTCAGGTATGCAGAGAAGGTCACCACCAGATATTCTGGAGACAAATGGCACCTTTACCAGGCTCTTTGTTCCCAGTGGGCAAAGTAATAGCTCCTTATGATTTTGATTTCTGTCACTTAAGAGAGCTATCTCAATTTAAATCCCCTTTTGGGATGGGGTAAAGACCTCAAAAAAGGACAGTTCAACAAACAAGACATTCATTTGCTTTTCCAGCCAGCCTGGCCTTTCCTGACTGTGCACAGAGGAGGAGGATTCTTAGGCATCCATTTCTCCTTATCACACTGTTTCCCATGTCCCCAAAGGTCCAAGGGCTCCTCAACACCCCTAGCCAATTCTAAATGCGTACTTCAACCATTCAATTAACTGGCTTCTGCTTTAATACTATGCCTCTTTTATACCCCCTGAGATATTCCTAGGTTCTGAAATATTCCTTGGTCATAAGTTCCACTAATGAGCCATCTTGGAGGAGCCCATGGCATTCTCTTTTTCCTCCCACTACTTCATCCGAAGCTGATATGGGCCATTCTCATGGCCTATGCACTTCTTGCTAGCACCCTTTGGACAGCGTCTCAGCGTCTCTGTGTAAAAGGATTTTGTTTGGGTTTCCAGTGATTGAAAAATAACCAAGCTAGATTAAGTTGAAAAGATAGAAATGAAATTGATTCATAATTTTCTTTTTGGTTTTGGCTTTGATGTTTTAAGACAGGGTTTCTCTATAGCTTTGGAGCTTGTTTTGGAACTTGCTCTGTAGAGATCCACCTGTCTCTGCCTTCTAAGTGCTGGGATTAAAGGCATGTGACACCATCACCAGGAAATTGCTTCATACTTTCTAACTGAACTGAATCCAGTAGAATGGTTGACTTCAGACAACGTTTGATCAGAGTTTGAATGATGTACCTGAGATCTACTTTTCCTCTTACAATGTCTCAGTTGTTCCTGTGGTGTTAAAATCATCCTGTGGCTGCACTTAAATACAAGGTGATCATCAGTAGTTCCCATGGCTGCCACACCACTGGAAACAGGGTAATCTGGTTAACACATTATCAGACAAAGCTCATGGACCATGGAGAAGACAATGTGATGGGCTGATTGCTTTGACATAAGCCACATGTTCCAGGGTAGACACAAGCACGGGGGAAAATTCTACAGTTAGAAGGGCAAACACTGCAAGGAATCCCTTTGTCTCATCCAGAAATCAGCAAAACCAGGAATAGAAATCTGTGTGCTTTTCTCAGGGTCAAGTGTTGTCTATGCAACCAACAAGTATTTCATTTGGACCCCAAGTGAGTGGCAGCTACCCACACTAACTTTGCAATTAATATCATCAACAAACAAACAAAAAACAAATAAACAAAGATATTTTAGAACTGTCTCATGAAAACTTTACCTTGATTTCTTTTTTTCCTTCAACTGGCAATCTGCTCCCAGTGGTTGTGTGTGTAGACACAGGCACTGTATAGACACCACATGTTCTAACAGGTGCCTGAGGCTGCCAGAGCAGATGTTATGGCACATTGGATAAGGTTTCCTTTTGCTGTGAAGATACCAGTCACTGCAGTTCTGCCTACTGTCCTCACCTCTGAGCCAGGTCCTTGAGTGCAGGCTCTCATTGCCTCTTTACAGATGCCTAGTTTCCTGAAACCATTACTTCTCTTTGATCCTCTGAGAAGAAAGCATTTATCTTTCTACAACAAAACCCACTTGGAAGAGGGCAAAAATCTGTAACTGGAGTATTCTAGATGATAAAACGCTAATGTGTATGTATTTATTCAATACTGTGTAGCTGTATTATGAGCTGAACTTGGCTTTGGGTAATCAGAGATGTGTGAAAAGTAAATGGCTCCTGGCCTGGCCTGGCCTGTTGCCTTTGTGGTTGAGTTACAGGTACATATGAACACACACACACACACACACACACACACACACACACACACACACACACACACACACACACACCATACCACACCTCTTGATCTCCTTTCGACTTATATAATGTCCTCAATGAGACACAAATACAATTGTTTTATTAACTATCTCCTTTCCCCTCAGATTCCAGGAGTTTTTGAATATTTGCTGTTTGTTGCCTTGGACCCAACCCTGAGCAAAGACTTCCTGCTGTTACAGGGATCAGGAAATAAAATTGAATAAATTACTGTCTTGTCCTGGGAAAGCCATCTATCTTATTCACACTAACATTGTACCTGGGTTGAAATATAGCAAGGTAATCTCTTTCTTGTCTTTCTTTAATTATTGTTATTTGTAAACTTTTGTATGTATTTTTAAATAGCATATAATTAACAAAGTTTCCTTATTGCATTTCCATACATTCTTTGTTTTGGGTGGCTCTCACCACCATCCACTCCTCTCCTCCACATTCCCAGCCTCTTATACCTTGCTACCTTCAGTAATGTTCTTTTCTGCCTCATGTCACACATAGTCTGCCACTGTTGATGTGTTTATGTAAGAAAGGATGATAAAACCTTATCAGTCTGTCAGCATGATTTCTGTAGTCAAAATGGCCAACCTTAAGCATCTTATTACTGGAGACTGTAGGGAAGATGTTACCTACCCTCATTCTTGTCTCTATCTTAGTGGAAAGCAGGACAGATGATTCATTCCTTCCATAAATCCATGGAGACTCTTCTAGAAGCTAGGTACTATGACAGGCCAGTGAAGCAGAGTAAACAAGACTCAGGATCTTTTCTCTGAAAGCTTGTAGCTCCTGAGTATTCTGTGTAGAAGAGTGTGTCTATGTGGGGAAGGGGTATTTGTTACCTTAATGTTTTTATTTTCTCACAGTTCTAGAAGCTGGAGATTCAATATCAAGGTGTTGGGCCATGAATATAACTCAGTGGTAGAGTGCTGGATTACTACATGTGAGATCATGGGTTTGATCCCCAACACCACAAAAATCCAAGAGGTTAGCTGGGGTGTCCCATATGAACTCTCTGGGGGTCCTATTTTACAATATTCTAGCTTCTTGTGGCTACTAGAAACCCTTGCTTGGGATCACAAACACTTTGGTCTAGGCTCACTCTCAGCCTTTCTCATGTGGCTTCCTCTCAGTGTCTCTGATCTCAAACTTCTCCTTGTCCATACCACCAACTGTGGAGTGGGAGGTCCAGGCAACCCTTCTCTTAATGACTGAGATCATAATATACAATCCTGAATCCTCAATTCATTTCCTGACATCTGCCTTCTTCCATCTGTGGCATACTCCTCAAACTATCCCAGTCTCACATGCCAGATGTCCTGATACTGGGTACTGTGTGCCCATGTCTTGCCAGACTCCAACAAGGACTGCCCCACCAACAACCCAAGCCTGCAATCACTGAATGAGTAGCTCTTAAACTCTCAGGAAATTAAAGAATAAAATAAAATTATCATCAGCAGAAATCACCTGAGACCCTAACCATTTTTAATATCCACAATGTCAAAGTTGAGAAATAACTCCAGAAGCCATAGCAAGGAATGGGGAGTTTCCAATGGATTGTCTGATACTGATCTACCTTCATAAATTAAAAGAGGACAGACAGAAATTGAAAGATATCATCTCTAGTTGAGACCTTGGAAGAAGACTGAGGCTGAACCACAACCTGACACTGAGATGTCAGAAAAATTAGACATCCACATCAGCTGTGGACCCCTCACCTAATTCAGAGAAGTGATATTCACAAACATTGTCGATATTTCCGAGTTTACAATCACACCTTTGACTGTTGACTTAAAGCATCTAGTTTGGTTCAGGCTACTGGTGATGTTTACACTTTGGAATCTATTATGCATAGAAAAATTAGGGATTATCTTTGACCTGAGTACCACATATTCTTATGCAAAACTAAGTAGGGTTATTTATTCATTTAATCAATTCCATATGTTTGCCATCATCATGGCCATGTAGGGCAGACCTGATTTCTGCTGAGGTCAAATCCATGTTGTCCTGCGTGTGGGGATCACAAGTCTGATTGGGACACAGGTCCCCTGGTTGGCATTCAGACCACGCTAAGCCTCCTTGACTTGAGCCACAGTGGCATCATTTTCTTTTTCTTTTTTAACTGATGAGTCATCTGTCACTCAGAAACATAATCAAGAGTTTTCTTCTTTGTGAAAGTAAAACTCAGGGCCTCTCTGAGGGCAAGACTAACTCTGTATCTGCTTTTCAGCTTAATCTGGAGTATACTAGGGGACAGAACATAGACACTGGGAGAGAAAGAGCTGTGACTGTGGCTACAGATGAAACTGTCACCCAGAGATTATATTCAATTCAACAAATGGTATGTACCAAATTCAGCACTGGGGCCAGGGAATGAAATAGGCTCTTGTGAGAAAAGGTGAACTGTAAACTTTGAGAAATCTAAGACACTCCCATACCCTGAATGTGGTGTCCATGAGGGTGAAGGGCTTTGGGATAAAGAGCCTTGAGTCTGAGAGGTTGAGGCTATGATGGTGTTGATGAGGAGGAAAGATCAGAATTCAGGCAACTTTTACACTCTAGCTGGTATCTTAGGGTTCCTATTGCTGTGATAAATATGACTAAAAGCAACTTGAAGGTGAAAGGGCTTATTTCTTCTTGCATTTACAGGTAATAGTGTGTCACTGAGGGAAGTCAGGGTGGGAACTGAAGCAGAGCAGGAACCTAGAAGCAGGAACTGAAGCAGAGACCATTAAGGAACACCGCTTACTGGCTTGTTCTTTCATGTTTGCTTAGCCTGCTTTCTTATACAACTCAGGAACACCTGCCCAGGGGTGGCCCCATAATGGGTTGGGCCTTCCCACATCAATCATCTATCAAGAAAATAACCTCACAGACTTGTACAGGCCAATTTTATGGAGGCATTTTCTCAATTAAGATTCCCTCTTCCCAGATGTCTATGTTTGTGTCAAGTTGACAAAAACACCCGCACAGCTGGTAAGTTGGCAGGTAGAAGCACTACTTGCACCTGAAAGGCATGAGCAAGGGAAAAAGTGCAGCCTTCAAGATGTGCTCAGACAGCATGGAGCTGCACTTCTCTGTTTCCTCCTTAAGCATCATTCATAGCATGTGCCAAGGTAGCCTCTAGTCAATACTGGCCATGGACCCTCCTACCCAGCACTTTGGACACATTTGTGTTGTACTTTGGAAATTCTTAGTTTCCCAGGACCCACTTCACTATGCAAAAGCCACCTGCTTTATTCCTCAATCCTGTTTCCAAAACTGATAGTGTTTGAGACTGGCCCTGGCCTCCTCCAGCACATACAAGGAGGGTAGATTGTGCTCCCATGCTGCTAGAGAAAGGCTAGCCAGGGAACCAGGACAAGTTCTGGGTCAGCAGTTCAGTGCTGTGGCCCCCTAGGCTGCTTCCAATGACACTGCCATGTTAGGTGTTTGATAGGGCATGGGCATCTCTGTCTTCCCATGCACCCTACAGTAAAGCAAGTTAAGTGCACAGCATGTGGGGGAGCAGGTTAGGAAAACATTACAACCTGTCAATAGAATGGGGACCACGGAACCATTACAATAATAATTTTGAAAACTACATGAATGGAAAGTGCTTTGGTGACGTGCCAAAGCTGCTTAATGCACCAGAGCAACATGCAAATTCCACTGTAACAGGCAACCTGTGAAAGGTTTTTCCCAAAAAGGATGAACACAAAAAGATGATAGCACTGTGGCAGCTGGTTTTTAATCTTAGAAAGACACGTCTCTGAAGATCAGCCCTCCCCTGGCCTCTGCACCTGTACTGGCAAGAGAGGAAAGGAGCTGCCTACAAAGGCCGCTCCACCCTTCCTAGTTCTGGCAGCATCTGCCTTTCCTGGAATCTTTTACATGGAGCTCCCTGTGCCCTTGAAACCTGTTTACTCACTGGACACCAGAGTCTGGGCTCCGAGGTTCCCTTTCAGCCCCAGCGCTCCACCCTGGCAGTCTTGTTGCTTCTCTAACTGACATCATTCTTTCCTGCCCTCCCAGGCAGACACTAAGGGCCAGACTTCCTTAGCATCATCTGCATGGATGTGTCTCCTCTTCATTGGTCCCTGACTCTAACAGAACCCACAGGGAGGATGCTTTCTCCTTACAACCTCACACCAAAAGGTATGCTGCCAGACAGTTGGCAAGGGAGGGGCACATTTTCTTCTACTGTGACTTCTTTAACATCCAGAGAAAGTGAAGATGGGGAGACAGGAATGAGAAATGTAACTCCTCTGGTAGAATCGGAGCTCATAGGGTGAACACATACTTACACATGCCCACCCCTTTCAATTCTCAATCAATCAAACAGTTTTGCAAAATTTCAGGGACTCTCAGAAGCCATAATTTGTATGGGAGTCTGAGAACAGAGAGTAAGGGCCTTTTAAGATAGAATCAAACTGATTGGCTAAAAGAGTTCAAAAGAGCAAGACAGCATACCATAGACATACAGCAGCAAGCACAGCACAGAAACATCACACCATTGTGCAACTCTAATCAGTAACAAAGTGAGTTTGGCACCTCTTTAAAGGCTGAAATCTCTGGCAGGATTAAAAAACAAACTCCAGTTCCCTCCTTCTACACACCATATTCCATCCACCCTTCTCCCCCCCCAAAATACCCTGCAGCATGTTTAAAATATCAGTATATTCAAAATTGTCACTAATAAAAATTGAGCACAGATCAAATATTTGATTCAGATAAAATACAATTCAAACTAAAAATATCAAATGAGTCAACAGAGGTCATTCTAAGATAGGCAAACATAATGACATTTAATACAGCTTCTTGCTTCTGTTTTTCTCCAAATAAGCAAATAAACATCTGAGTTGATCAAGTTATATAAAAGCCTCTGTTTTTTTCAAGAAATATTTAGTACTACAGCATACCATAAATGTATGTCATTCATAGAATTTAAAGTGTTAAAAAATAAAATATGGAGAATGAGAGCAATTGAAAAACAAGATATTGATAGATTACTCTTGGGTTTGAATACTTTTAACATGCCACTCTGGGTACATGTCTGATAAATGCCAACAAAAAGATATTGATTGTTTGCACAATAAACTAAAGCAAGTGGAATCTATGGTCCTGGATCTTGCATCCAAAAGACAACATGCAATACAACATTAATTTAAAAATCCATCTTTTATGCATAGGAAGAGTGTTGTGAAATACACAGACAAAATTAAGAGTTATCTTTAACTTGCATGATTACTTGGGAGAGAAAAGTCTTTATCATTGTTGATGCTGTTGTTTGGATTTTCCAGATATTTTTACAACTTGCAGATCACTTTTGCAATCAGAAGTTTTAAAGAAATTACAGAGAACATTCCTAAAAAACCTCTTCACAGCTCACATCCTTCAGTACAAACATTGCATCTTTATTTCTTTTCTTTCTCCTTTTTTCTTTGCATTCAGCATTAGGAGACACATGAAAGTTGTGTGAAAAGTTTTGCCAACACACCTGCACTGGAGGCTTAAGTTGTTTTCCACTTTACTTTTTCTTTGTGGCGTGGCCAGTTGAATTTGGGGAATTCTTTGCTTTCGTCGGATGCAGGAATTTTTCAAAGATGCCAATTTCATGGGACTGTTCTCTCTTACTAGATCCAAGGCAACATTTTTTCTCAAGAGTAAATAGCAACCCCAAATAAGAATACTGACTGGTTTTTAGTCATGAAGCAGCTTGCAGGTGGATGGCAAGCTCCAAGCCTAGGGAAAATTCTCGGGGGTGCCGGACTTCTGCAGGATATCATATGGCATAACCAATAGTGTAAGAAAATTCCAGAGACTGAGGAAATAGTAATCAGGGGAAAGAGCTGAGAACTCTCCTCCTCACACTCTATTCCTTTGTGGCTGATCTTTAACAGAAGAAAGGAACAGGTGCAGGGGGAGTGTCCCCTCAGAATATACTGGGTGAATTCAACATCTTTTCAGCCCACACCAATGAAAGGGACTGGAGGCAGGGCAAATTCAAAAGCAGAAAGAAAATAACATGATGGACTATTTCTCAAAAGATTTAAGAACAAAGATCCCCCCATTCTCCCCAGCAGAGACGTGAATACAGGTGGACATTCAGAAAACACTACCGTCTTCATTCAGATTCACTTTACTGAGTTGGCCAGAGATTAAGGTGTATGAGATATTTATTGACAACTGATTTCAGCAAAAGCATGCAAAGAGAAGTTAATTGCTTCTTTATCATAAGGAGTAAATGCCTCTATTGCTTCACAGTTTCAAAAGCAACTTTATATTCTGGAAGATATGTGAGAAACTGATGGATGAAACTATTATGTACCATTTATAAGTTGGCTTCATTCATATATGCCACCAGGACAGAAGTATAAATTTCAATATCTACTTAAATATTCACAAGACTTTTGTCTCAGCATTCTCAGTCTACCTGGATGCTGGTTTGTGAAGGAAGCTGACTAAGATAAATATCTAGATGAGCCACACACTGAGCCAGGCTTAGCATTGCTCCCAACCAGCTCAGATACCAGGACATTTAGTTAAACTCTATAACCCATCCACATATAATGACAGTTGCAATTATCTGTGGCAGTAGTGAGGATCAGAGCAGGTCCTCACACATGTGAAACCTGCCCTCTACCACTGAGCTATCCCATCAGCATAACAGCTGTAATTGTGTGGAGATGTGTGAAAGTCAGGGGAGGATGTTGGGTATCCTGTTCTATTACTCTAACTTATTTTCTTGAGACAAGGACTCTCACTGAACCTGAAACATAATTTTTTTTCAGCTAGGCTTCCTGACTAGCAAGCTCCCAGGACCTACTTGCCTATGCCCTACACAGTGCTGGGGTTATAGGCATCTACAACCACACCAGCTTTTACATGGGTTATGGGGATTTGAACTTGGATCCTCATACTGGTGAAGCAGGTACTCTTCCACTGAGCCACCTTCCTGGCTCCTAATGGTTATAATTTTAACTCAAGTTCTTTGAAAAGAAATGTCAATACTAAAGGATACCTTTAGTAATAACAATTTGATATTCAGCACAAACACATTTATAAATAATTCCAATAAGAATTGTAAGGCCAAGCATGGTGGCACTTGTCTTTAATTTCAGCATTCTGAAGGTAGAGGTGAGTGGTTCTCTATGAGTTCAATGTCAGCCTGGTCTACAAACACACATACATACACATGCATACATACATACATACATACATACATACATACATACATACACATACATAATGAATACCAAGGCAGCCAAGGCTACATATTGAGACCATATCTTGAAAAATGTTCATTTGCCCAATATAGCAATTGAGACCCTTTTTGTATCTTAATCTGCTTCTGGGCCACTATGAGGTGAACAGTTGTGTTCCTTTCTGCTATAAAGCTCTGCCTCACCACAGGCTCCACGTGAAAATGGACTGAAATTTCTGAAATAAAATAAAATGTTCTTTCTGTTGGCCATGAAAAGTCAACTAACATATCCTCCTTAGTGTAGGATCATCTTTCCCTGAGTTACATGGAACTACATGCCCCAGCCCATAAGATATAAATAGAAGCAACATGCATAATTCCTGCTAAGTCATAATTTAGTACCCAAATGCATTGATAATGCTGAGACAAATATCTCATGAACATTAAAGGAAATGGTTAAAATTACTGTATTACTTAATGTATTACTGAAGGTTTCATGAGCCAAACATACAGTCTCCCCCTTCCCTTCCCATTCCCCGTTTGGGTAATCTCTGGATTTTCAAGGTTCCATCTACCAATATGACTAAGAACACAGGAAGGACCTGGAGGATGGACACTAACCACCTAGGTCAAATGAAGATGATTTAGAAGCATTGGCTAGAAATGACCCTGTGTTGTGCTGACATGTTAGGGGTGCTTGTTACGGTATCATCACTAGCCTGATCACACAGAAGATTCCCAAATGTATCCCAAGACACATCTACCATTTCCTATGGTCCTAGATTCTTAAATCTTTAGATGTATTCTACTTTGGCCAGGAAGGCTTTTCACTGACAACTAATTTTAGGCCATCTTCCTAAAGAACAAGAAGGGTACAGTGAAGAAATCATTAACATTGAATATGGGGGAAAGGGACAAGGAGAAGATTTGTGCTGTGTTGTTATGGGAATTAGGTAGATTTGAGGAAAGGAGTCTAATCATTGCTTCCAGTATAGTCAATAGCCTCTGGATTCCCACCAGAACTTCTAGACTGGATCCTTTTTACCTGAATATCTACCTTTGATTTGGTCTATTTTTCCAGATATTCTTAACTCCATTTACATGGTCATGACATTGGTATGTCTAAAGCCCATTTTAAGATCTTAACTTGCAGTAATTAGGCTCTAATTTTACCCACAATAGACTGAGGAGGGGCAGTTTTCTTCCCAGGAAGGGACACACTATGGCTGTCAACCCCAGGGTGCCCATTAGAGTCTCCTGGGCAACTTAGAAACCTTTTAATGCCCAGCAACTAACTCAAAGAGCTTAGATCACACCCTCTGGGGATAAAAGTCTCTGTAAAAAAAAATTAGCAAAACCATTTCTTTGTTTGGTTGTCTATAGTCTTTGAAAATAGCTGGTGATCATTTTGTTATTGAAAATATTTAACGCTTATAAATTGAAAAGAGATTTATGCCCTTCTTTTTTCTCTAAATTCATTACCAAATTCCTGGACCAAACCTCTGACCTCTGTGTTAATTGGATAGTCCTTCATATAAGTTAGCATTTGATACATGGTGAATTACCACAAATTTTGCATCTTTTGGAGAGCACACATTTTTTTTATAACACCATCTCTAAAGGTCATGCTTCTAGTCCAGTTAATACAGGCTCTATGTTCAGGATCTCTAAAGAGTACCATCAAGACATTGGCCAAGTCTTTCCTCATGGGGATCAGAGTATTTTGAGTGGTTATTGGTACTGTTGGACTGAGTTTCTCTTTTGTAGCTCTCAGCTGGAGTTGCTCTCAGCTGCCAGAACTATTTGTCATTCCTGGCCACAAAACCCTATGAGCCACCGGTACTTAGCCACCAATGGATGTGGAATTTTTCTTCACACTGACTATTTTATTTTTTATTTGTTTGTTTGTTTTTTGATACAGGGTTTCTCTGTGTAGTTTTGGTTCCTGTCCTGGATCTTGCTCTGTAGACCAAGCTGGCCTCGAACTCACAGAGATCTGCCTGGCTCTGCCTCTCAAGTACTAGATTAAAGGCATGCGCCACCACCACCTGACTGACATTTTATTTTATTTAAAACATTTTTTCATTTTACATACCAAACACAGTTCCCCCTCTCTCCGCCTTTCCTGCTTCCCCTACCTCCTTCCCAACCCCCCAGCCACTCCTCCTAGAGGGTAAGGCGTCCCTTGGGTAGTCAACACAGGCTGGCATACCAAGTTGGGGTAGGACCAAGGCCCTTCCCACTGGATCAAAGCTGTGCAAGGTATTTCACCATAGGGAATGGGCTCCAAAAAGCCAGTTCATGTACCAGGGATAAGTCCTGGTCCTTTTGCCAGGGGCCACACAAACAGATCAAGCCACACAACTGCCACCCCAATTCAATCCCATGCTGGCTCCCCAGCTGTCAGTCCAGAGTCTGTGAGCTCCCACTAGCTTGAGTCAGTTGTCTCTGTGGGTTTCCCTATCATTTGACCTCCTTTGTTCATATAATCCCTCCTCCCTCTCTTCAACTGGACTCCAGGAGCTTGGCCAAGTATGGCTTAACTCTAAAGTATCTTCCACAGGCTCACATTTCAAGATCTTGTTCTCCATCTGGTGGCAATGTACTGGAGGCTGTGGAATATCTTTATCTGTGTCATGACTAGCAGAAAGAAGTCACTAGGTATGGTTATTTTTATCCCTGTTTCTAAGCTGGGTTCTTTGTTTCCTGGTCAGCCACAATGGGAATAGTCGTAGCATCATGGTCCCGCCACCAATAAAGGAGTTGTTCTTGTACCCAAGCATTCCCCACTGTCTTGAACTGAAATCCCTCTATACTGTGAGCCAAAATACACCTTTCTTCCATAAGCTTATTCTGCCAGGCATGTTGGTCACAGAAAAGCAAAAGTAGGGTGTAAACACTATCTACTTGGAGGTATTAGCAGCTTCCATCAGTGAAGGCAGAGTCTCACATGGTTGTTCCATTTCACAGGTCAGGACCACTATAAGCCCAGGACCACTGAGATTTCTGACTAATGAACTATAAAGTTAGGGAGTTCCTGTCACCCCCTGGAAATTTCAATAGTTCAACTGAGCTCAGTAAAGCAATTAATTTACATTTATAGGTCTGTTTTAGTAGGTGGATATGAGCATCTATATGCAAAGGCATATAATGCAGAGTCTGCAAGGGCCCAAAGAAGAGAAAATGTGGTCCCAGGGACATCTACTAAACATGGATTCCTTCACTAATCAGAAACCTATCAAGTCTTATAAAAAGCTTCATCAGGATTAATCTCCAGCACTGTGCTTCCTTCTCAAAGTTTAGAGATCAGTGATCCTTCAATCATTTGGTCTTTCTGGTGATCAGACCCATCCTAAGACTAACCAGAGGCTCTCCTTTAAGTTAGCCCATTGCCATGAGTTCTGGAGCAATGAAAGAAGGTCCCTATGAACAACAAAAGGCCTGTCCATCATGCAGGGAGCTCCAGGACCTTAGAAGTCCTTGTGTCTGGAACCAGAGACAAAGGTCAAATAACACAACAAAAGATGCTCTGGACACCCTGGCTGCTCAGAAGTTACAGAGATTTTAGTGAGTATTTCTTACCTCACAGTATACGTGCCCTGCTGTTCCTTCCAGAGCATGGCTAGAAATGAAATCTTTCAACTTTTCCCCTCACTAAGTCAGATCCACCCAAGACAATTTCTCTTTTCATGTATAACCAACAAGTGCCTCTCGAAATTCCATTTACCTACTGCATTGGCTAGGAGTTTGTAAGTCCCTCCCACAGCCAAAGAGAGTGGGTTATTAAGAAGTGCTTCATGAAGGACCATTTAAAAAATACACTTATAGAAAATTAAAATTTCCATAGTTTCCTGACATTTTAGCAGCTCCATCTAGACACTATCATCAACACCAGCCTCATCACTGTGACTATTTTCATGATCATCCAAATTATCTCTGAATAATGAAGAAGGTACCATGAAGATGGATTCATTCCTCCTTCTTACCCTGGCCCAGTTTCTAGCTCAAATCCATTGTGTTGGGTTTATGGTCAACAGCTGTACATTTCTGTCTCATATTAAGCCTGCTCCCAATTATGGCTGCCCCCTAAGTCTTATGAAAGTTCAAAATTAAGATCCATATGCATGAATCAATGATGTTTCCTCAATTAAGAAGAACTTAGCTGTCTGCTGAGACCCTAGCAGGCTTCCCATCCATCTGGAGCTAGGAATAAGTCTAAGTCAAATAGCATAGATTCTGTAAGATTCTTATCTTCTAAGACAACTGAAAGGCTATGGTGACTTCTAGGCATGAGAAAGACTAGCCATTTTCTTCAGGAAGCTCATGGGTGAAGATTAGGGAAGGTCTCCATGGACAGAATTTAAACACTGAGTAGTGAGGAGAAAAATTTTCCCCTGGCTTCTTTCCTTTCTTTGTATGTGTATTATATTGTATGAGTGTGTGTGTGTGTGTGTGTGTGTGTGTGTGTGTGTGTGTGTGTGTGTGTGTGTGTGTGTGTTATGCATTCATGTGGGGATTCAGGAGGCCAGAGGATAATCTCAGGTGTAGATCTTGGCTATCCACTTTGTTTGAGATAGCAATTGTTTACCACTGCATCCATTCACTTGGATGGCTATACCTTTAGCTTTCAGGGACTCCCCTGTCTCAGTCTCCCATATTGTCATGGTACACTGGACTCATAGATACAGTGGATGCACCAGCTTTACATAGGTTCTGGGGATTTGAACTTAGTCCTCATGTTTGCACAGCAAGAACTTTCCTCACTGAGTGAGTGAGTGACCCCCCAGCTTTTCTCACTGAGTGAGTGACCCCCAGCTTTCCTCACTGAGTGAGTGACCCCCAGATCCTCACTGATAAATCTCCCAGCTCTCCTAGTTCCCTTTTCAATCCCAGTTAGTCAAATATTTTCCCATAAAATGTAAAGCAAAGGAACAAAGACAGTAATTGACACATTAGCAGCAATCGTAAAGCAGATTTTAACCACCTTCTCTCCAGTAAATGAGCACACAGAGTCAAATATACATATAGCCATGTAATAGATGAATGCTGAAAAAATTAATACCCAAGGGAAATTTTTTATAAGTTTCCACTTATTAGATTCAACATTGATGTGTTTTTCTCATTTGAGTTCACCAAGTAATGTTTATTATTAATTCAGATTCTCAGTATTGAAGGGAGAGATTTCCCATATGGTTGACATGCTGCTCTGTAGGTTCATAAATTTGGAAGAGTTTTGATTAACACTGACAGAAAGCCTTTGAAAACATATGGCTGGATATACATCATGTCGCTTCTAATAAGATGACACTTCCTTCTTCGCTTTTCCCTAATAAGATGAGTTCAGTTGTGTTGAAGAAACATGATAATATGTTGTTGCTTTTGTTTTACGGGAGATAAAAATGGAGAAAAAACAACTGTTGTGTTGCTGTAGCACACACTAAGAGCATGGAGGACAATAGGGATTAAAAATAATAATAAATGGGGGAAAGAAGACGCCAAGGGCTTTTTATAGACCAAGTTAACATGTTGGAAACTTAAGTAGTGTTTTTGTTTTCTTGTTTGTTTTGCTTTTTGACACCTCACATTTGCCTCCTTGGTGATTCTGGTCCCAAATTGCTCCTCACTAGCTGGAATCTAGGCCTCATGGATGGAATTTTCATACTATTTTGGATCAAAGCCATGTTTATAAGGATTAGAGAAATGGCTCAGTCAGCATGAGGATCTGAGTTCCTTCCCTAAAATTCACATAAAAGGGCTAGATTCAGGAGAATGTACTTGTAATCCTAGCACTGGGGAGGCAGAGATGGGGGATCCTTGGAGCTCACTGGGCAGGAAGTCTAGTTGAACTGGTGACTTCAGTCTCACTGAGAGGCCCTGTCTGTAGAAATAAGGTGCAGAACAAGTGAGGAAGATACCTGACATCAACTTCTGTCTTATTCTCTCTCTCTCTCTCTCTCTCTCTCTCTCTCTCTCTCTCTCTCTCTCTCTCTCAAACACATACACATGCACACACAGGTGTGCACACATACATGTGCACACATACACTCAATACACATGTATGCATGCACACATATGCATGCAATTGCACACACAACATACACACATAGACATACTTGCATACATGAACATACATGCACATACACACATACACACACACACACACACACACACA
Organism: Onychomys torridus; assembly: GCF_903995425.1. Classification (NCBI taxonomy): domain Eukaryota; kingdom Metazoa; phylum Chordata; class Mammalia; order Rodentia; family Cricetidae; genus Onychomys; species Onychomys torridus. The sequence continues at coordinate 179,377,588 of NC_050443.1, forward strand.
CACACACACACACACAGAGGCAAACAATTTGTGCTACTGGGGCCCCGTTTACCCTACCACACAATGAGGAGTGACTGAGTCCATGATATACTGAGATTTGTTTAGAGAGAAGACTGAGGGCTTGAACAGGTGACACTGAACCATTCTGGAGACATTCTGAAAGTTCTGCTCATTACCATGGTGTAATCAGAGGGGGAAGGGATCAAATGCTATTGTCCTCCCCAGTTAGAACACAGGACATTTGTCAGGACCGTGGAAGAAAGTACCATGATAAATACTCCTAACTGGAGCCCATTTCATCTTCCTCCCCTTCTACACTGATAGGGAAAGGGAGACAGAGGCAAGATGCTTCAGCTTCCTGTGACCAAAGTTTTTACCCTTGAAACTTAATCTCTACCACAGCAGTGCTGAGAGGTATGGCATGCAGGAAGTGAGCAGATCACCAGGGCTGAGAAGTGTGGCATGCAGGGAGTGAGCAGATCACCAGGGCTGAGAGGTATGGCATGCAGGAAGTGAGCAGATCACCAGGGCTGAGAAGTATGGCATGCAGGAAGTGAGCAGATCACCAGGGCTGAGAGGTATGGCATGCAGGAAGTGAGCAGATCACCAGGGCTCTGAACTGCTGAGAAGTGGGCTCCCAGTAAAAGGTGAGTAGTATGTCCTCTCTCTTCTCTCTTTTGCCCTTCTTCCTTCTTCCATGGGGTAAATCAAGAAGGTCACTCACAGGCTTGAACCCGATCTGCTCAGCCTCCAGAACTGTAAGGAATAAATCTCTGTTCTTTATAAATTACCCAGCCTCAGGTAACCTACAATAGCTGCACAGAAATGGACTGAGAATGGCTAGCAGCCAGGAGGGACTCTGTTCTAAGACCCAAAGAACAAAAATGGGACCCAGATATACTGGGACAGTTAGAAAGGACACCTCATGAACACACTGCCATGGTGGATGGAAGGACCTCTGCCCAGATGAGAAATCCAGCCTGGATGAGAACAAGTTGAAGTCATCAGTTGTTCCAAATTATCCTGTGACCCAAGCTGTAGAGGGACTTACAAAAGCAGAGTCACTACACAGACAGCAAGGTGAAGATGATAAAACAACAGAAGGAAGCCTGGCTCACAACCATAACCTCAGCACTCGGGAGACTGAGGCAGGGACAATCTGGTTTAAAGGGTGAGATGCTTTCTCCAAAAACTCAAATGAATACATAAATAAAATAACATAAGAGAAAGAAAATTGAGAAATAATCAAAACATTTGCAACTCAAATGGCAATATTACAATAAACTAGGATCACCAAGAAGAAGAATAGATGTAAATAAAAGCTAAATTTCTGGGACAGGAAAATTCTTGAGATAACTATTGTGAATGACACATGAGGTAGTTAATATAGACTATCAACTTGGAAGGCTCCATGATCACTTAGGAGAGATCACTTAGGAGAGAAGGCCCTGAGCACACCTGTGAGGGATTTTTCTAATTAGGTTACTTGAGCAAGATAACTCATCTTACATATGGCTAGTGCCAGTCCACCCTCTGGCCAGCACCAGTCCACCCTCTCACCAGCACCAGTCTGTAGTGAGATGTTGTGTACCCTAATAAACTTGCCTGCAGATCAGAGCACAGAGCCAGCCACTAGATTAGATGTGGAGGTCAGGCAGTGGTGGCACACACCTTGAGATCCTTGGCCTGCATAAAAAGTATAAAGGGATTTCAAGTTCTTGCATTTAACTCTGGAAACTTCCTGACTAAGGACCCTATGTGCCTCAGACTGAGGATCCAGCTGCCTCTAGCTCCTGCCACCATGCCTTCCTATCATGAAGCCATGATGGACAGTGGCCTCAAAATGTTAGCCCAGACAAATCCTTCCTTCCTTAAATCACACACCAAGGATACAGGGGAAAGAGCAACACAATTAGGAGGAAGATAAAGGACAGAGACAATTGGAAACAGGTACAGGAATCTCTCAGGGAATACTCCAAAACAACAGAAATAACAGTGAAGAACAATATCTCTGAGACAAAGACAAAAACCTGGATCTGCAGATTGAAATGACATACACTATGTTCCTCAGAATCTGATAGAAGTTTCCACAGGGAGCTGGTGAAAGCAGCAAACTTAAGAATGAGGATTTTCTCAAATGCTAGGAAGTAAAATCAGGCCACCATGTAATGGGGCCAGGAGGGCTAAGACAAGCCATGACATTCAACATCAGAAGAGGAGGCCAGTGTCTCCAGAATATTCTAAGGAAAATAAAACAATGTGTGAAAAGGTTTTACCAAAATGATCCAATGTTTAATTAGAGAGGTCACTGACAGACATTCTCAAACACAGGGGTGGGTGGGGGGACCAGTGAAATAGCATCCATGAGCCTTTGCATGTGCATACATGGTCATATGTGCACACATGTGTAAGGGTGTGTGACTGTGTGCACACATGGAGCTCAGAGGCTTAAGTTGGCTAGATTGGTAAACCCCAGAGACTACTCTGTCTTGGCCCCCAAGTTCTGGGATTACAGGTCTACCAGCTCTTGAGACTCATGTTTACAGAGCAAGAATTTTCCTGATTGAGCTACAGCTCCTGGTAGACAGTTACAAAAAGATTTTCAACTGTGTGAGCCAGACCATCAAGAAATGAATCAAACATAAAATTTAGACTATAGAAGATACAGTTTAAAAGACTGAAAATGGGGCCAGGTGGTGGTGGTGGTGGCGGCAGCCGTGGCCACGTTGGCACATGCCTTTAATCCCAGCACTCGGGAGGCAGAGACAGTTGGATCTGTGAGTTCCAGGCCAGCCTGGTCTACAGAGTGAGATCCAGGACAGGCACCAAGACTACTGTGAAAATGATGAGTCCAGATAAACATAGGTTAAGATCAAATGTGAGGGTTTGATCTCAGAATAGAAGATATATACTAAAAGACTGGAAGTCTACAAAGTCATATAACCAATTTAATCAAGAGGCCCAGAGATGAAGTTGATAAAATTCTTAAAAAATATTCTCTTCAAAAAAAAAAAAGACAAGATATTGTTTAAAAAATCATGAAATTACTAATTCCTTAAAGCTTTTACATAGTTATTAAAGATATATAGTGATCTTTATCGTGGGAATCCAAACTGTCCCCCAAAGGCTTATGATTTGAGCTCTTGATCCCCAGAAGATGATGTTGTTTGGGAAGGGTGTGGAGCCTGAGTTTGATGCCTCAGAAGCCATGAAAAAAGAAGTCAGTTAAAGTGAGGAACACTTGCAATTCCAATGCTGGAGAGGCAGAGCTGGGTAGATCCCTGAGGCTTGGTGGCCAGGCAAGCTAGCCTATGTAGAGAGCTTCAAGCCTAGGGAAATCCCTGTCTCAATCTTCAAATCAAGTGGACAACACTTGAGGAAGGACACAAGGTTGTCCTATGGCTCCACATGAAAATACATGAACACACACACACACACACACACACACACACACACACACACACACACACGCACACACACAAATCCTCTTAAACTGTTAGCCAAAATAAATATCTCATTCAAGGTATTTGGATTCTCTGTCATAGCCATGCAAAAGTACAATCGTTCTTAGGATAGAGAAATAATTGTAGTTTAGAAACTCTCTATGCTACCTCAAATTCTTTTTATTGTTAATGGTAAGTAAAAATTCATCTGCTTTACAATAATGTGTTGAATACAATGTAGATGAGAAATTGGACCAAAAAACATTTAAAAGGATATCAGTAGAATATTTAATAAAATTCAAATAAAATCATAATTGTTTCATAAGCAATAATGAGCCAGTGTTGGTTTCTAAGCTATGCCAAATGTACCATGGCAACACGGATATTAATATTAGCAGAGTCAGGGTGAAGAGGAGATGAGAATGCTAGGTACTATATTTGTAACTTCTCAGTAGATCTAAAATAATTTCATGGAAAAGTGGTCCTAAAATATACTCAGCATGGCCATTTATACTTTTCTCCATATATTTGTAGGAGTAAAGTCTATGTAGAATTTATTGAACTTTGACACTAAATGTTTCCTGGCCTCAAATTGACTAAGGACTTTTCATACACTTTCAGTAACTAAAGTTAACAAACTATAATTATTTTATGACAAATGATGTTATTCAAAGTTTAAAACTAAAGCCAATAAAAGAGTACTATGGAACATGAAAGATTCTTATCATCTAACAACAACAACAACAAACGAAAGAACAAAAGTGGAATCACTTTCACCTGTCTTATTTTTTGAGATGAAGTCTCATGTAGCTCAGGCTGCCCGCGAATGCTTGATCCCCCTGCCTCCATCTCCTAAAAACTGAGATTACAGGAATGTGTTATCAAGCTTGGCTAGAGTCATCCCACTCTTATTCATTTTATTTTATTATAGTAATTTATTTCTCTGTGTGTATCTTTATGTCACAGCACATATGTGGTGGTTAGAGAACAACTTGTGGGAATCAGTTCCCTCCTTCCATGTGGGTCCCAGGGACCAACTCAGATCAACAGGCAGCAGGTGCCTTTACCAGCTTAGCATCTCACCAGCTCCCTCATCTTATTTTTGAACTATATTTATGACCTAAATCACTAAGAGAAGAGACCCATTAAGTTATGGCTTGTCCCTGATTCTGGATTAGTAATTTTTATTTTCCTCATGCATTTAAAATGTGTATAGTGGATTCACAATGGGTGCTCTTTTGTAATAATGGGGAGGAAGCTCTTAGAGCTTTACTGTTATCCACTGAAGTTGGGCTGGCAGTTGGCGAGTCCATTGGAAAAGTTAATTAAAGCAGTGAATCATAAAATGCGATGCATACATACCTTAGAGATTTAATTTTAACCTAAAACACATGGATGCTCACTCACTTGCCTTGCTTTTGATGTTGTGCCAAAGCTTTCTTTGTGTCAGGTTCTGCTGGTCTGACTTCTCAGCTGTCTTTCCTTCAAAACCACCCATAATGTGACATCCAGAAGGTCCAGTCTGGGTTTCTTTGCTGCATAATGGTCCCTCTAAGACACTAATAAAGCAGCTTTTTCTATACTTCCAGTCTTTCCCCAGTCTGTCATGTGCGTTTTTCACACTCTGTCTGTCACACTAGTTTACCAAGCAATTTGCTATTGTTATATCCTCTGGTAGTTTACAGAGGAGTGTATAAATAAGAAGCATAGACTATTAACCCAACCAGGTGTCACTAAATGATACAGATAATTTGGAGAACTCACATGGCTGACCTGGCAATCATGGATGGAGGGAACAGAAGTATGTAGCCTAATAAGGAACAGCCTCAGGGGCAATCACTTGGTCTTCTGAGCACCAACTGGAAGGATTCAGGAAGAAAATAAAGTTCTGTACCTCATCCATCAAGTAGATGATACCGAGGAAGATCTGAAGAGCTCTGAAACAGAAACAGAGATGGCAAGCCCTGATGCACAGGGCTGTCTGAAATATGCAGGACCAACCTGCCAACAGGTCTTCTTTGCTTGTCTCTGTACTCCACACCACATCACCAGGATTCCCCTCTTCCAGCCCTGAGTAGTTTCTTGGACACAAGTTACAAATGAATGGCAAACAGGTCTTTGGTATATATTCTAGTTGCTCCTCAAGGACTGTGATCTTTCTGTTGGAAGGATTAAGAAACTGAGGCACTGAAAACCACTTAAGACCTTAGGCTTGAGCCCAAATGGATTTTTCTGACTCTAACTTCACTGCTCTAGTGACCAAGCTTGGCGTCTCTACTTAGTGGTATAAGGATAATAAATCAAGAAATATATGAAAGTATATACTGAAGACTGTCTTTTGCCTTTATGTTGGAGCGTAGCTTTTCTCCCACATCTCAGGAAATTTCCTTATTTCTCTGATCCCAAAATCACCAGTTATTCAATGATAGTGTGTTATTGTATAGAACCATCTCCCAGATACTTAGAATGATCCATCTTCACCATTCTGTTAGCAACCCATGGTCACAGAATCCAGAGTGTCTTTAGCACTGTCCCTACTCCAGATAGTTCTTAATTTCATAAGTGTTATTTATGTTTCTAACTTACATAATCTGCTAGGAGATGCACAGTGGGAGAAGATGGGCTTTCGGCTAAATACCCTATAAGCTCCCTCACGCTCTTCCTGGATATGCAACATCATAACTTTCTCTTCTTCTACACTCTTATCAGCTTATACTGATTTTCACAGATTTATATCTCAATTTCTTCTTTACACTTCTTTTTTTTTGTTTGTTCGTTTGGTTTTTTGAAACATGGTTTCTCCGTGTAGCTTTGGAGACTATCCTGGATCTCTCTCTGTAGACCAGGGTGCGTCACCACCACCTAGCCACCTTTCTTTTTATAGTTGGCTTCCTCCAGTGAGCTGTCCAAATTTGCACACTTCTTTCTCATTTCTCTCCAGAATTCCACTTCTTATCAAGAGCAATTGTGATGGTCAACCTTGTCAACCTGATATGATTTAGAATTACCGTGAAAACAAAGATCTAGGCATGTATTAGGTTAACTATATTAGGTTAATTGAGGTGGGAAGGTCCAACCTAATGTGGATGGTACTGTGCCATCGGCTGGAATACCAGGCTGAATAAAAAGGAAACAGTAAGCTGAGCACAGGCATTCAGTATCTGCCCCTCCCTCTCTCTCTCTTTCTCAACTGTGGATGCAATGTGACTATCTACCTCCTGCCACCATACTTCCCCTGACAGCTATGAGAACACCACTTTGAGCCCAACCTCCTCAAACATGGATAAACTACACCCAAACCACAGCAGTCACCACAGAGGAGGAACCCATAATACATACACCTTTCACTCTTTCTCCCATTACTCCACTTTATTCTTCCTCTTGACATGATCACATTTTCCTGTGTTCATCTTCTATCACTGTTTTAAAGCCTATATCTCACATTGGAGGCTTGAGTTACATGTTAAAATTAATGATTATGTCTCACTTGACACTGTATATCTATAGCCTCAAGTAGTATGCAACAAGAAATTACAATAATATTAAAACTAATTTGAAGGCTAAGGAGATGGCTTAGTCAGTAAAGAGCTTGCCTTGCAAGCATGAGGACCTATATTCTACTCTTTATATAAAATAAAAAACGTAGATGTGGTGGTGCATCCCTGGGATCCCAGCAGTGGAGAGATGGAGACAAGTAGTTTCCTAGGGTTCACAGGCCAGATTCAGTCTTGCCTAGTGGGTGTGCTCCTGGCCAATGAGAGAGCTTGCTCAAAAATAAGCTGGACAGTACTCAAGGATGTCCTCTGGCCTTTTCCATGCACATGCAAGAAGGAGTACATTTGCATACATTAACACATACAAATACAGGCATGTACCTACCCGAACATTCATGCCTACAGACACATGCACTAAAAATAAAATAATTTAAAAATCATAGTAATAAAAAAATGATTGGGTATACACTGTACACAGACACTGCTCTCAGTTCAGCTCTTAGTCTGGGTTAGTGTTTATCTCAATCACTCTAGAGGATAAGTTCTGTGTTTTTTGTTGTTGCTTGCTTTAGTTTTGGAGACTGAAATAAGAGCTGTGCACACAAAAGGCAAGTGCTCTGCTGTGAACCTGCACCCGACCCCCACTCAACTCTGAGTTGGTGTGTTATTATCTATTCACTTTAGGAAAGTGAGGCACAGAGAAGCTAATGTACAAAGGTTTCCACTGTGAATAAGTGAATGGTGCAGGTGGCTATAAACAGTGTCTCCTTGTGACATAATTCTTAATCCCACTGTACAAAAAGCTACCAAGACAGTAATTACCTCTATTAGCAGTTCAGTTTGCTCCCACAGAATGAGAAAGACTTACCAATACTAGATTACATAAAAACTCAACTGAAAACATCAATAAATACCACACTGGGACTTGAGAAAACATTCTAAATGGAAAGATTATATATCCTGTGGGTTGGTGGGATGACTCAGTGTCAAGGCACTTGCCACTAAACCTGGTGACCTGGGTTCTATCCTGGGGACCCACAGGGTAGAAAGAGAGAAGTGACTCTCACAAGTTGTTCTCTGACCTCCATACATACACCATGGCAGGGGTAAATGTACACGTGAGTACACTTGCAAGCACACACTCACACAATAAATAAGTAAATGTAATAACCCCCCTTTTAACATTATGTGTCTTAGTTGCTTACTTAACCCTCAGAAGGGTTAAAAAGCCACTGGTTTTCAAAAAGGAAACTTCTGTTTCCTAATTTATGCCTATCTATCTCTCAAATGTCAGCAGGAATGCAGAAGGTCAGTGCAAGCTGCACCAATAGGTGTTTCATAAGCTAAATGGTGATAAAGAATTAGATCCGTCCCAAAGCCAAGGCAGAAATAGAAGTGAATACACACTTCCAGCAAGCCAGTCCTCACAGGACATAAATTATAGCCCCTCCAAGACAGAAGAGGCCTTCACTCAGTCTCTCTATGGGTTTTCAGAGCCTTTGACTATTGTGTTTGAAGTAAAAGTTAATAAAAGTCCAGAACCAAGTTTGAAAAGGCATGGGTACCAAGAGATTAATTTGAGTTTTTTGAGGAAGTGCCCTCCATCATGAGGAGGACTGTGGAATGAGAGGAACCTGGCTCCACATGTGGTCACAGGAATGCCCTAATACTAAGTCCCAGCCACAAGCCTTGAGGTCTGCTGCTTCCAACCCCCACTCCCAACCTCAGAAGAAGAAAACCTGAGTGATTATTGGTTCCCAGGGGCAGGTAAAACCCAGCTTTGCATCTCTTATATCACCACAAGGTGAAGCTCTGTGGCCAGCAATGCATCTGGAAAACCTATTTCTCAAACTCAATCAAGCCCACTGGGGAAAGAGGCAGAAAGCAACTGTTTTGACCTTCCAAGCCTTAAGAATATCAGCATGTTTCATCAACAGAGACCAATTGCATCGAGGATTTGAAGTGATTGTCAAGACAGACCAAGCCAAAGGCAACATATACTTACTTCTCTCAAGTCTGACCGGCACTTCCTCCTGCCTCCCTGCAAGAGAAGAAATGTTAACCCAAATAACTCACACCACCTAAGTCAATTGACCGCGGCTGAGACTCTAGGGGAAACCAACCTCAGGGAGTCAGAGTTCAGGGTCCTGCAGATTACAAGAGTTGTACACTGAGTGCTTGAGATGAGACTCAGTGGAGGTATCTGAGACCCCACAGGGATCATGGCTGTGAAGGAAGTTGACATTAAAATTGAATCAGCCTGGAAGAATCACATTAGACCCAAGAGCCAGGAAAGTAACCCCTACTAACAAAAGAGAGGCAGACCTCAGCAATTTTCACTTCACTCTTTTCCAAGACAAAGCAAATATGTCAGCATAAAATGACATTTAAACCTAATCCAGTAGGAGGGCAGCACAAATAACAAGTGTTTTCAAAGAGGGTGCCTAGAAGGTTAAGTTTGGAACCTACACACAGCTACTGAACTGCAAACAGAAGCCACTGAGCTGCAGGCAGAGGTGCTGAGCAGTGGTCCTTGAGGCCCATCTTGCTAGAGCCACAGTTGGAGAGAATTCGCTGTTGAGGTCCTTAAGTAAGGCCAATGGGTAATCAGTGAAGGCCTGTGGAGTGCCACCCACAATACAGTGAAACAAAAGACAGAACTTGGCATGGCTCTAAGTCCAACATCTAGGTATGGCATTCTGAAGTCACTGCTTTTGAATTCAGATGCTGTGTTAATGAACTGTGGACAGAAGTGAGAAGATTTGTTAGCTGGCTTTCCATTCATGCTTGTGATGATACTGAAGCCCTCTGCAGTACAGGAGGAGCCCAGAGTGGAACTCAACAGGTCTTCTGGAGACATCCTGTCCCTTTTTGTAATCAACATGGTATAATGGCAACTGGAATGGACACCTACATCCTCATGCAGGGTGCATCATGCAGGATCACATGCTGAGTGCATCATGCAGGCCACCCTGCACATTCCTGAAGCATGAAGGACTTAGTAACCCCAAGTAACCCTCAGCCAATAGGAGAGAGGGTTTTGCGGATAATATTCCAACCTTTTCTGTCTGCATTTCAGGAAAATTATCTGGACATCCTGATGCTTCATGATTCTCAGAGGGTTCCTCAGAACCAAGCCTCAGTTGCCCATAGCTGTGTTCAGAATTTCCTCTAATGCAGGTAGGCATGTTTTCCTTCTCTTCCCGCCTCCCTCTGTCCCCTGTCTGCTTTCTGCTGTCTCCTAACAATAAACATTTATATCCAAGACCTTGTCAAGGTTCTGCATCAAGAAAATGTAAACAGTAAGGCATCCAAAAGAAGTAAAAGGGCAAGCAAATCCATACAGGCATACATACACATACATGACACATACCTGAACCCATGAACTCAGTAACATCAATACCTCTGTTTACTGTCATTTGAGCTAAGAAATCTCTTCCCCATTTTTAGTTTTATTTAAGGCAGATAGCAGGGAAATTTCATCACCTACTGCTAAAGAAGCCCCACCAAATAAGACAAGTGCTTGGACATTTCAACTAGTTACAGTGATGTATGTCCAGGTCTTTTTTAATGATCTTAGAGCTTAGCTGGCATGTTCCATAACCCAGAGCAGAAAACACCATGCATTAAGTAAATGGATGGCATGTTATATAAAAATTTTATTTTTAATTATGTGCATGCATGAGGGAGGTTACAAGCACATAAGTACAGGTGCCTGCACAAGCTACAAGAATCAGATTTGGAGTTGCAGGTAGCTGTTAGCTGCCTGGCATGGATATTGGAAACTGAATTTACAGGTCCTGTGCAGGAGCAATATGTGCTCTTAACTACTGAGCCATCTCTCTAGCTCCAAATCTCATTGTTTATCAGGGCTCACATTTTGATGCACATACTGATATGAACATACTGACTTTGCTGAACCCTAGCCCCTGAGTGTTCCTAACATCCTTAAACTCCCAGCATGTGTACACACACACACACACACACACACACACACACACACACACACGCACACACACACACAGTGCCTGTGCACAAATGAGCATGCACCCCTCTTTATAGTCTAATGCCAGCTTAGCACCTGACCCAACAGAGCCTCCAGAGCAGACTGGTCAGTTCTGACCTGAACCACTGTGTATTTTGAACATCACCTCTGCATCAAGCCTAGTATTTTCCTTCATGTTTTTTTTTAATTAATCCCTGCAAAGCTCCAAAGTAATGCAACATAAAATCTTCAACACAAAGGAAATGCTTCTTCCTCCAGATCTACCATGCTGCTAAAAAATGCAGAAGAAACAGCTTTCTAGACAGTATCTGCATGAATATTAATACCAGTGTAATACATCTGCAGATGTAACTCAGGCTTCTCATCTGGACACATGATGCACCAAGAAACCAAGTGATCTGCAAAACTTTTCCCTCCTTCCTTCATGCAGCTCTTCCTGTGAAAGACAATGTGTGATTCTTTCAAATTTGCTTTGCCCCAGAGCTGGTGCTGCTGAGTGGATATTCCCTTCCTTCCTTCCTTCCTTCCTTCCTTCCTTCCTTCCTTCCTTCCTTCCTTCCTTCCCTCCTTCCTTCCCTCCTTCTTTCCTTCCTTCTTTCTTCCCTCCCTCCCTTCCCCCTTCTTCTTTCTTTCTTTCTTTCTTTCTTTCTTTCTTTCTTTCTTTCTTTCTTTCTTTCTTTCTTTCCTTCCTTTTTTAGCATAAGATGGACTCCCATCTGTGTCCCAAGTCCAAAATAATCAAGAGGATTCTGATACTACTTTTCCATGCATTTCCCCTCCTTGGTCTTATATTATTTCTATTGAGAAGCATTTCTTCACCTTTTAAGAACCAAATCGAATTATAAGCCCTTTGGGGGCCATACAATAGGCTGTGTTTTCTTTACACAGTCTAAGAGACATCTCATGGATGGGTTCAAAGTTGAGTGGTCCCTGTCAGTCATAACCCAGGTGGGATTCTATAACAGGTGAATGCAGGGATGCATAAAAACACATATGTGATCCAGGTGAGTGGATAGAAAGTCTCTGGAGAGTCTAGAAATAGTAGCTTGTGGGTCTAAACTTCCTTATATAAGACATGGGAAAACATAGACTAAGGATGGCTTCCTTTTAGACATATCAGCTGAAGAAGGAACATGTCTAGACACCACCTGTTTATGTATTTGTTGAGAAAGATGAAGGATTGTGCAAGAAATTTTGTAGAAAGTATAGTCATAGCAAGAAAGAGAATGAATTGAAATGATGTGGAAAGGGACTTCAGTTTCAGACAAGACAATGTGCGTACCTGCTGACTCCCCTCTTCTCTACCTACCAATGATATGCTAGTTATCCTCTCTTTTTGAACCAACCTTTTCCTCCCAGAAACCTACATTAGTCTCCTGTGGATACAGTAATTAGTTATTATAAACCTAGTGGCCAAAAACCACAGAAATGTATTATGTCTTTGTCCTAGAGGCTAGAAATCCAGAAGAAATCAACATTTCTGGGTAGAAATGAGGTGTTGGCAGGACCACACTTTCACTTATTTGGAAGATCCAGAGATCTCTTCCGTGCCTCTTCTAGCTTCTAATGGCTACAAGCATTCTTTGGCTTGCTACCACATCAAGCCAAACCATACTTCTGAGGTCACAGTGACTTTTTCTCTTCTATTTAAACTCATCACCACTGGTTACCTCTATGACTCACCTGTGACAGCATTTGGGCCTTATCCAGGTGATTAAGGAAAACATATCTATTTGAGATCCTTAATCACACTGAAAAAGTTATGCTATGTAAGACAACATTCATGGATCTTGGGTCTGTATGAACATCATCTAGATTAGTGGTTTTCAACCTTCCTAAGCTGTGAACCTTCCATACAGTTCCTCATGTTGTGGTGACCCCCAACCATAAAATTATTTTGTTGCTACTTCATAACTGCTGTGGGATGTCTTTCTGTATGTTATGAATATATGCTGCTCCCATTGGATAATAAATAAAGATGTTTGGGTATGGTTCACAGTCAGGTAGGAAATCCAAGCAGAGATATGTGGTGGTATTGTGTTCCCCAAAATATTATGCATGCTAATAAACTAATCTGGGGTCACAGAACAGAACAGCCACAATATTAAACATAGAGGATAGGCAGTGGTAACACATGCCTTTAATCCTAGCATTCCAGAGGCAGAAATCCCTCTGCATCTCTGTGAGTTCAAGGCCACATTGGAAACAGCCAGGCATGGTGACACACACCTTTAATCCCAAGAAGTGAGCCTTTAATCCCAGGAAGTGATGTCAGAAAGCAGAAAGGTATATAAGGCATGAAAACCAGGAACTAGAAGCATTTAGCTGGTTAACCTATTAGGTTTTGAGCAGCACAGTTCAGCTGAGATTCATTCAGACAAAAACTTCCAGTCTAAGGAAACAGGATCAGCTGAGGAATTGTCGAGGTGAGGAAGCTGTGGCTTGTTCTGCTTCTCTGATCTTCCAGCATTCACCCCAATATCTAGCTCCAGGTTTGATTTTATTAATAAGAACGTTTAAGATCCCTGCTACAGAGATACAGAGAGAAGAAGGGCAGAGTCAGGGAGATGCCAGCCAGCTGCTGAAGGAGCAATGAGATACCAGCAGATGGGTACACTATGGCTACATGGCAACATATCAATTAATAGGTTAATTTAAGATTAAAAACCTAGCTAGCAAGACACTAAGGTCATAGCCTATATGGTTTGAAATTAATATAAGCTTCTGTATGATTCTTTTATAAGCAGCTGTGGGACCACGGGGCTGGGCAGGACTGAGAAACTTCTGGCTACACATAACTGTAATTATGCTACTGCTATGAATCATAAGTATCTGATATGCAGGCTATCTGATAGGGTGGGTTGAGAACCACTCCTACAGGCCCTATATGAGAAGCTGGGGGTTTCTCCATTTGTAGCCCCACATTTCCCATTTTTCCCATTCTCTCCATGTCAACATGTTCTCTGCAAGGGTGCTGTTTCTCCAGCACTGAGCCAGAGCATAAGGATTTTGGTATCTTACAATGTGGCCTTCAGACAAAGCCAGCTTGGACTTGGAAGAAAATACTCCTTCTCCCTTGTTCCTGGGGTGGGACGGCCCTAAAGCATACTCTGCTGTCTTGGGGTTCTCTATTGAACTTGGGCTGTGGCAGCCTGCTTACTGTCACATACATTTGGGCTTTCTTTCCTTCCCTGGTTCATCCCCCGGCCCTGGCCTGTCTTTATAGAGTAACCTCGCACATGAACTGCTTGCAGCTACATCCTTGCCTTAGGGTCCATTTCTGGAGCAAACCAAACTCCAGACAGATTTTATCTTCATTTTCAACACTATTTCCAGGAAGGATGAGCAGGCTATGGACCCCTTGAGAAATTAAGAAGCACATTTAATTTACCTTCCTACATCCAGGGCCTGCTGAAACTAGCTTACTCTGAGGACCACATGATGTAGGGCTCTAAAGTCACATGACTTGTTCCTGAAAGGCATATGGGGGCCTCAAGGCAGGGACTGAGGATCAAGTTCTTTGCCAGCAAGCTCTTAAAAGGGAATTGTCATAGTAATAATTGGGGCGCTATCCCCAAATTTCTTTCATGTGGGAGGATTTTAGTGTTCTGTCTGAATGTAGACTATGATAGTGTTAATCTCACATAAATAGAAAACAGCTCTAAAATGTATAATAATTGCACATACTAACTCCTTTTGTCGACTTTTTGATTTAGTGACACGTGCTGTGGAACTGAGCTTTATTGTATTACGATTTGACAGTAATCTTTTCTGGTGCTTTTACTTTATTTTGTTACATTTATCTTGCATGCCAGATTCACACTCCCACAGTAACCATATGGGGAAAAGCCACAAAAGCTGTTAAGTACATTTAATTACTGTTTTGATGAGCTCATTTTTTAATTATGTTTATTGATTCTGTGTATATTGAAATAGTTTTAGAATTTCTAGAAAAAAAAGCAGAATCAATATGCAGCAATTACTGAACATTTGATGATTGTGTGTGTAATTAAAACTTTCATAAACTATTTTTGAAGAATGTATCCCCCCTAATCCTAGAGCAGTGATTAACTGAATTTCTCACCATGCTTAGGTAAGCTTTGTTTTTTCTTCTATGTAGAAGGAAAGTAGGGCTCAGTGGAAAAATATGCTTACAGTCAAATATTTCTGACTTTAAATGTCTCCTTTCCAAAACAGAGGAAAAGCACATATTGTACCTTACACAATTTGCTAAAACACCACTAACAATGATTAAACACAAATTTAAACTTCCTAACAACCCCACATTGCCAACTCTAAGATAACTCCAACTGTCAGCCATACATATGTTGTCACTAACTGACAAATGAGAAAGAAAGACACTCAGTTTTTGGAGCCTGCCTGCTTCCTCTGCTCGTGTCCTTGACTTCTTTTTTTCTTGTAATTCTTAAGGAATTTTTACTTAAAAAATAAAACTGCACAAGATCTCACAGGGTACAGAGAATTGAATTAGAGAGGTTTTCATCTTGTATATTTCATTATACTCAGTCTGGCCATGGGAGGTAGGGAAACAGAAAACAAGGAAACAAACCTAGGGAGTCATGTCTTTGAAAGGTGATGCTGGTCCATCTGTTTGGTGATGAGTTTTTGTAGCGTCCTCCAATCCACCTGGCAGTGTTTCTAGAAGCACAGTGTTCCCCAGCCTCCATAGGCAGCATCACCTGGCACTTTTGGAAACTTGTAGAATCTTGGCTACCCACTCCAGGCTTTTTTAGAGAGAGCTCCAGGAATTTGAATTGCAAAACTTGCTTCAAGGCAACAATCAGAGTGGAACCAGTTCTCTTAATAATCACCAGCATTTTCTCATTCTACAGTGAGATCTGCCTCTGCTGCAGAAGCTTCCTGAAGGAAGACTGCTCACTAAGAAGACCAGGGTGGGGCACCTTCATTGATCCAAATGGGACCCAGTCCACACTTCCTCACTGTTTTCACCAGCAATGGGCTCCCCTCCTGGCAAATACATAAGGCTTTCTAGAAACTCATAATATCAAACCTTGCTCAAAGAGGGTTACAGTGAATATATTTGTTTCCTGGGACTACCATAACAATGACCACAGGCTGTATCTATCTGTTTATCTATCTATCTATCTATCTATCTATCTATCTATCTATCTGTCTGTCTGTCTGTCTGTCTATCTATCTATCTATCTATCTATCTATCTATCTATCTATCTAAAAAGAACCAATATGATATGCACACACAAAGATTTAATGATAGAAATGTGCTCATATGATCCTTCAGAAGCTGAGAAGTTCTAAGATCAAACTGAAGTCCCTGGTATGCAGAGTATAGGCTCCTGTCTGAGCCTGAAGGCTCAAGATTCAAGGACACTGATCTACAAGTCCTGATCCAAGACAGAGGGAGGAGAGCCAACTCAAATCCAACAGCCAGGCCAAGAGTAAGAATTCAAACTCCCTCTGCCATGTTGCCATGTTCTATATGGGTACTTGGTGGGCTAGCCTCAAACAATGAGAAGGGCCACTGGCTTCACTTATTTTTCCAATTCAAATGCTAATCTCTTATAGAAATACTTTAACCTAGAAATAATTTTCTGTTACTTATCCTGGCATTCCACAGCCCAAACAAATAGATACATAAAATTAACTATCATAAGCCTCTTCTTAACTTGATTACATCAGCCAGGATCTTAGCTCCAAAACCAGTGCCACGTTCACAGGTTTTGAAAATTTGAACTTTAATGAACCTTCAGAAGCCACAACAATGGGTAGGCTTATAGGAGGGTGGCTCTTCCTTCAAGAGTCTCCAGTGTTCTGTTTTGTGTTGTTAAATGGCAGTCAGACCATAAGAAAGCTACTTCTTCACAGAATGGCTAAGATCAAAAACACTGATGAAAGCTTATGTTGGAGAAGATACAGAACAAGGGGAATACTACTACACTGTTGGTGGGAGTGCAAACTTGTACAGCCACTTTGGAAATAAGTATGGTGGTTTCTCAGAAAATTGGGAATCAATCTACCTCAAGACCCAATGATATCACTCTTGGGCATATACCCAAGGGATGCTCAAACATACCACAAGGACACTTGCTCAACTATGTTCATAGCAGTATTATTTGTAATAGCCAGAACCTGGAAACAACCTAGATGCCCCTCAACCGAAGAATGAATAAAGAAAATGTAGTACAGATATACAATGGAGTATTACTCAGCTGTAAAAACAATAACATCATGAAATTGGCAGGCAAATGGATGGGACTAGAAAATATCATCCTGAGTGAGGTAACCGAGACTCAGAAAGACAAACACGGTATGTACTCTGCTGTGGGATGTGCTCTATGCTGTGAATGTGTTGCTCTGATTGGTTAATAAATAAAGTGCTGATTGGCCAGTAGCCAGGCAGGAAGTATAGGTAGAACAAAGAGAGAGGAGAATTCTGGGAAGTGGAAGGCTGAGTCAGAAGATGCTGCCAGCTGCCGCCTTGAGAAACAAGATGTAATGTCCCAGTAAGCCACAAGCCATATGGCAACTTACAGATTAATAGAAATGGGTTAATTTAAGATGTAAGAACTAGATAACAAAAAAGTTTGCCATGAGCTGGGTGGACATAGGAATATTCCAGCTACAGTACTCACTCTTAAGTGGATACTAGATGTAAAGCAAAGGATAATCAGACTACAACCCACAACTCCAGAGAATCTAGAAAACAAGGAGGACCCTAAGATCACCTTGGGAAGGGGAAACAGAGGAGATCCCCATGAGTAAACGGAGGGTGAAGAAGGGCAATAGAAGGGAGGAGATGGGGGATGAGAACATGAGGGAATGGAATGGTTGAGCTGGGGGAGGGACAGAGTGGGAGAGCAATGAAAGAGATAACTTGATAAGAGACATTATGAGGTAAGGGAGAAATTTGGAGCTAGGGAAATTCCCAAGAACCCACAAGGATGACCCCAAACTAGAATACTAGCAATAATGGTGAGGGTACCTGAACAAGCCTACCCTGGTAATCAGATTGGTGAATACCCTAACTGTCACATAGAGCCTTCATTCAGTAACTGATGGAAGCAGATGCAGAGATCCACAACCAAGCACCATACCAAGCTCCAGTAGCCCAGTCAAAGAGACGAAAGAGTGATTATATGGGCAAGGGGGCGGGGTCAAGACCATGATGGGGAAATCTACAGAGACAACTGAACCAAGCTCATAGGAACTCACGAACTTTAGACTGACAGCTGTGGAACCTACATGGGACCGGACTAGACTCTCTGCATACCGGAGATAGTTTTATAGCTGGGTCTGTTTGAGGAGCCCCTGGCAGTGTGATCAGGATCCATCCCTGGTGCATGAGTTGGCTTTCTAGATCCCATTACCTATGGTCAGACACCTTGCTCACCCTTGAGGCAGGGGGAGGGTCTTGGTCCTGCCTCAAGTGAATGTACCAGGCTTAGCTGTCCCCCATGGGGGAACTTAACTTGTTGGAGGAGGGGACGAGGAGTGGATTAGGGGAGGAAGGCAGCGGGAGGAGGGGGGAGCAGGAGGAAGGATGAGAGGGGGATCTGTGGTTGGTATGTAAAATGAATAAAAAAAAATAAGAAAAAAAAAGAAAGAAAGCTACCCTCCTCTTATAGAGTGCTTTCCTGAGATGCTTCTGGTCAGTTTTTATTAGCCCTTGCCAAGGACACTGAAGTACAGGGGTATGACTTGAGGTATAACTTACACATGGGCAGCTGTGCTTAAATTTCCCCAAAGATAAGTGTAGGAGGCCATTTCCTCCGACAAGCTGGTGGAGAAGTATGACCACAAAGGGCCCTGTGTGCCTTTCTCTAGCACCATTGGCGTTCCTTGGGAGAAGTTCTATCAAATCCTCCCTGCATGAGGAACCGCTGAGCTTATTCTTCTTCAGTACTGACCTGTCTCCTATTTCTGTTTGATTGTGGAAATACAATTAGTGTAACAATGGTGGCCAAGTAACTAAATGCATAGGGGGTGAGGAGAAGACAACAGGACAGGTAGAAAGTGTAGATTGTATAAAACTAGAAAACACACAATTCACTCACCTCATTTTCAAAAATATGCTCATTATGGGAATTTTAACATGCATCTAGACATAAAGAGGTATGATGAACCTTGGCTATAAAAACTATCAGTATTTTGCTCATCTTAATCATTTATCACACAATTTGCTTCCCCTCCCCCTCATTTATCTTAAAGTAAACCTCTTGTGGCTTCCCATGTATATATGCCCTTGTAATATTTAACAATATCTTAATATCATTTAATACTTGACATCATTAATACAATCTATGTTTAAGTTTTCCAAATGTAAGCTAAAGTTGGTTCTACAGTTGGTCAAAGCAAAGCCCCTAGGCTGTGCTGGTA
Source organism: Onychomys torridus (assembly GCF_903995425.1). Classification (NCBI taxonomy): domain Eukaryota; kingdom Metazoa; phylum Chordata; class Mammalia; order Rodentia; family Cricetidae; genus Onychomys; species Onychomys torridus. Next base: position 179,396,907 of record NC_050443.1, read on the forward strand.
ATCATGGATCTCAACGTGGTTTTTTGTCTAAAACATTGATTCATGGGGCAGCTTCAAGTACTTCTTAAGATGAATTTGTCTTGACAGCTGCCTCTGCAATTTTAGATTGGGTCTCAGCTATGATCATTCAGTTTTTGCCCTGGATTTGAATTCCTGTTTTAATTTTGATTTTTCACTGATTTCAATTAAATAATTTTTTAGTTACCACTTCATTTTATATGTTAATTGTTTTCTCTCTGTGTGTGTCCTTGTATGTGTGTCCTTGCGTATGTGTGTGTGTGTCCTTGTGTGCATGTGTTTGCATGTGTGCATTGCTTATGTGTACACATGTATGTGGAGGTCAGAGGACAACCTCAAGTGACAACTATAGGAACATCCTTCATCTTCCTTGTAGCAGGTCTCCATTTGCCCAGAGCTGACCAGTCCAGCCAGACTAAGTGTCCAGTGAGTCCTAGAGATCCTCGGATTTTCATCCACGACTCTGGAATCATAAATGGGCACCACTACACCAAGTTTTTCTTGTGGATTCTAGGGATCAAACTCTGGTTCTATGCTTACAGAGCAGGCAGTACACTGATTAAGCTACAGCACCAGCCCTTTGTAATTTACCATAAATTCCCAAATCTTTAGCAGCATAATTTAGAGTGTATGTAAGTTGAATTGTATTAATAAATAGTCATGCCTCGCTCTGCTTCTGATCCAGCTGGGACCTCCCACTCAGGGGAATAGGAAGAAGCAGAGTGCTAGAGAGGTCCCCAGAAATCTACAAAGATACCTCCATTGTAGACTACTGGCAATGGTCGAGAGAGTGCCTGAGCTGACCTGCTCTGGTGATCTGATGGCTGAACACCCTGGCTGTCATGATAGAACTCTCATCCAGTGTCTGATGGAAGCAGATGCAGAGATCCATGGCCGAGCCCCAGGTGGAGCTCCAGGAGCCCAATCGGCAAGAGAGAGGAGGGATTGTATGAGTGAGAGATACTGAGACTATGATTGGAAAAAGCACAGGGACAAATAGCCAAACTAGTGGAATTGCATGAACTATGAATCAATGGCTGAGGAGCCCCCATGGAACTGGACCAGGCCCTCTGGATAAGTGAGAAGACAGTTGATTAGCTTGAACTGTTTGGGAGGCCCCCAGGCAGTGGGACTGGGACCTGTCCTTAGTGCATTAGCTAGCTTTTTGGAGAACTTAGGGCCTATGCTGAGACATTTTGCTCAGCCTTGGTGTAGGGAGGAAGGAACTGGACCTGTCTAGGCTGAGTCTACTAGGCTGGACTAACTCCCCAGGGGAGACCTTGCCTTGGAGGAGGTGGGAATGGGGGATTGATTGTGGGGGGTGGGGGGTGGGGGGTGGGATGGGAGTGGGGTGGAGAGGGGGTTGGGGGTTGGGGGGAGGGAGAGCTGAGGGGTGGGAGGACAGAGGACGGGGGAATCCGTGGCTGATATATGAAATTAAGTTATTTATAAAATAAAAACATTAAAATAAATAAATAGTCATTCAGAATGACAAAGCTGTCCAGAAATTGACCCTCATGATCTAAACATCATCTGCAGTGTGCAATCCACCAGGCCATGGAATGCTGTTCAACTCTGGGCGACAACTTGCTCAGAATAGCATCTAGCATATGTCAGGGCCATCAGAATTCTGACATACCCCAAGCTGGGGAAGCTGAGGCAGCAGAATGTGTCTTTTACCTTTTGTGTTATGATAGGGAAAATTGAACCCATCAGGCCTAGTGATTTGATTTTAATGTTTAACATGTAGGCATGAATTTATCAGTATTTGTTTTAAAGTTTCAGTGAAACAAACAAAATTGGCGAATGAGCCAAAAATCTCACTGAGTTTTCATGGCATTTACTGAAGATCTTTGTATAATAGTAAGCAGAAGAATGCAATAATTGAAAATGATAAACATGATTTTTCAGAAAATCTTGTTTCTTATTTGCAAGGACTGGGGAATTTCCAAGCCATCTTTAGGACACATTTGCTGAAGGATTTACACTGATGAATGAAAAGGAGGGAATTGTCTTTATAAAGAGATTTATAAAGGCATTTTCTCTTAAGATTTACATGTAAGAAATATATATGACAACAGTTTAGGTTTAATTTCACAGGAAAGAACAGTGAACACATATTACTTTAACAAGTGTCCAGTGGCCTTCCATCGAGGTTTCATGGGGACTGCAAACCTCGAGAGGCTGTCTGTGCAGTCCTAGAACTAAGAATTCTGAGTGAGGCTGTGAACTGGCACAGGACCACCAGGTCCTGGATGATGAGATGAGCAGCCAGATAATAACTGATGCTAAAGGAACCCCACAAATGCTCACTACACTCATCCACCCACTCTCATTCCTCATTTCACCACACTAGGCTCATCATAAATAAAGGGTCTATCCATCCTAGTAAACCTGTGTACTTCCCTCCGGCCAGTCATCTCCTTCAGGTGGGAAATCAGACTCTCCCATGCGGCTCCAAAGCACTTTACCAAACTGGACATCTCTCTAATGTCCCACAAACAGTGTTAAGTTTGATTTTTGCCATGTATGGACTGTGTGATCTTCAATAATTGATTTAAACTCCTCAGTTCATCTGTCTAAATACTGAGAGTAAAAATAGTCCACTCTTCTAGGGGATGAGACATTCACAATTTATCTACTATGTGTCCTCCATTCAGTAGTCAATTAACTACTTCTGCCTGACTTTATTGACCTTCCTCCCTGCCTGTACCAAGACTGAAAAGCATAACTGTAGATAAAAACACCAGGAGAAATCCACCATCCAGGAAACAACAAGGATGACTTAAGTGGAGACTCGGGAACAAGATGGAGACTGACGTCTGGGTCAATACCAAGGTAACAATGGGAGTGACTATGCTACAGCCCCAGTGTCTGGCCCCCTACTTTCCTAGTCTGTTACTACCCCCTTCTTCTTCCTTTTCTTCTTCCTCCTGATGGGTGATATTGTTCTGTATGCTGTGAATATGCATTGCTCTGATTGGCTCATAAATAAAGCTGTTTGGCCAATGGTGAGGCAGAATAAGTTTAGGCGGGACATTCTAACTAGAGAGGGAGGAAGGAGAAAGAACAGAATGGAGAAGATGCTGCTAGCTGCCACCATGAGAAGCAAGATGTAAAGTACTGGTAAGTCATAAGCCACGAGGCAAAGATTTACAGAAATGGGTTAATTTAAGATGTAAGAACTAGATAGCAAGAAGCCTGCCATGGCCATAGTTTAAAAGTAATATAAGCCTCATGTGTGTTTACTTGTGCTTGAGCGACTCTGGGACGAGTGGATGAGAGAGGTTTGTTCTGACTGCACAGGCTGGACCAGACAGAGAAAAACTTCAGCTACATCCTCTTCTTCCTCTTCCTTCCCCTTCTTCATTTCCCTCCTCCTTCTCTTGCTTTTTGTTTTCTTTACTCCTCCTCGTCTTCCTCCTCCATTACATATGGGGTCATTTAAGACTTCTCAAAGCAGCCTCACCCAGTAAACTGTGCTCGTGCAAGCCTTGACTCAGGCTGTTGACAGCCACTGACTTGGCCACTTGACTCGAGCCCTTTAAGAGCACGATTTCATAACAGTCATGCGATCACAGAGGCATTTGAAAGGCGCGGCTACTTGAGTGTAATCAGGCCCAGACCAGCACAGTGTGCATGAAAGTACTCTGCTCCAGAATCCTCTCCCCTGCCCCCCACCCCTGGTCCTTGGATACTAAGAGTCTGCAGGTAAAAGACAGCTAGGCTGAAGGTCTTGCAGGTTGAGCAAAGGTGAACAATGGCAGAGATGCCACCAAAAAAATGGATGCCTGCTGAATGGCTTTTGTGCTCAGAGACTGTGTCCTTTCCCCATTTCTCAAATCCACCTCTAGTCCCAGACCATCACCACATATCCCAAGAACAACCATCAGACATCACAACATTCTGGGCAGCTTTCCTCTGTGGTCTGACTTCTCAACCCCCTTTTTATGGAAATGGTCAACACACACTCAGACTCCCAGATTCTTCTTCAGGTATAGCAAAGGCCACAAACAACTGAACCCTGGAGAGCAGTGGCATCTGCCTCTAATTGGATGAAATGCCTGATTTTGGATTGATAGCAAGAGAGATTGGTATGAATGTGTGTGTGTGTGTGTGTGTGTGTGTGTGTGTGTGTGTGTGTGTGTTAATATCTGTATGGATGCACGTGTAAGAGATCAAAGGTCAACCTCAGGTGTTCTTTAGGCACCTTCTACTATTGGTGAAATTATTAAGGCCTCTCCACGTAGTTAAAAGGGAGGTTTATTTTGTGGCGTAACTTACAAATGAAGGGATAGGTAGGTTGTAGGGTCTGGCAAAGGTATGGCGTAGTCCGGTGGTGTTCTCTGGAGAACTCTGCTCGGTCTACCTCCAGCATCCAGGGTCTGGACACTAAGAGATCCCTCTCCTTTGGATCCTGGATCTTCAGCATCCTCCCTCAGCCCCACCTTGTAGGTGTGACCACTACTGAAGCCTCAATGGGAGTTGGAACTTCCAGGCCAATGCTGGAATGGCTACCCACTACATTCTACCTTTTGTTTGAGATAGGATCTCTCATTGGCCTGAAATGTCACTAAGTCCAGCTAGATGAGCTGGACAGCAGGCTCTAGAGATCACCTATCTTTGCCTTTCATCTCACCACCTCTGGAATTACAAGTGTTCACAACTGCACCCAGCTTCTTATTTGGGTTCCTGGGCTCAAGCTGAGGTCCTTATTCTCATAAGGCAAGCACTTTACATAATGAGCTAGTTCTCCAGCCCCAAGAGGATTTGTGTTTTAGAAAGAACCACAAACCTCTGTGGGCCTCAGTCTTCCTGCTCCTTTTTTGAAGTTATTTTCATCTCACAAGGAGTCACTATGCCGAAATTACAAGAGCAGAATAGACTTTATTCGGTGGTCAGCATCCGATATTTTTATCTAGTCTGCTATCCACAAGGACCCTGGTTTCAGAGACTGTTTTCCTCTCAATAGTAAGTGTTTTTCTACAGTGAACACAACAGCCACCATTTTTCAAGCATCTTACATGTTATTTCTTGAACTAAGAACTTTAAATCATGGCATTTAAGGTCAAGGGCAGGATAATTAAATATATTAATGTATTATATTAATATGATATTAATGTTTATTATGTTGATATCAACATTTTACAAATGAGAAAGCCAAGTTAATAGGTGTGCAGAACACCCAGATAGGAGGAGTGGAGAACACTAATCATATTCTTAGCTTCCTTGAAGGATTTATTCTGAGAATACTCATTGTCTTGCAAAACACACAAGCTGGTTTCCCTATTCTGACACCCTCACAACTATCAAGTGCTCACTAATATGACTTTGAAGATTTCTAGCTCATCGGGCCATGGGTTCCCTTGGTTCCCCACTTCTACTCTGTGTTATATAAGATAGTGTACCTACATGTTATGAGGATTCAAAGGTGGGGGTGTCTTTGTAACAGGGCTATAAGACTGCCCAGCACAGTGAGATTATAGTTACATGCACACCTTCTTAAACCAGTTTAAAAAAAAAACCCAAATTCTTGCATTTGTCTGTTGAATTGGTGTCAATAGCTTAATGTTCCATGAGCGTGGCAGTTTCACTCCAACTTCAGGAATGTAGATACAGAGAGAGAGAGAGAGAGAGAGAGAGAGAGAGAGAGAGAGAGAGAGAGAGAGAGAAGAGAGAGAGAGAGTCAGAGTCACTGGTGTGTGACATTGACATTGGCGTGTGACATATGCATAGAGAGTATCAAATCAGGGTGAGACCCAGGATATGTGGCCTGGATAAATGAAAGCAGCTGCTGGAAGGGTCCTGGGACTGATTCCAGAACCAATTTTGGGTCCTCTCCTTGGAAGGACAGTGAGGCAGAATGGTTTGCTTGATGCTCTAAGGCCTTCTACATCCCTCCCTCTGTTCTCTGTTGTGTGTCCATCCCCTGTTCTCTCTGGTGTGTATCCATCCCCTGTTCTCTCTGTTGTGAGTCCATCCCCTGTTCTCTCTGTTGTGTGTCCATCCCCTATTCCCTGTTGTGTGTCCATCCCCTGCTCTCTCTGTTGTGTGTCCATCCCCTATTCTCTCTGTTGTGTGTCCATCCCCTGTTCTCTCTGTTGTGTGTCCATCCCCTATTCCCTGTTGTGTGTCCATCCCCTGTTCTCTCTGTTGTGTGTCCATCCCCTGTTCTCTCTGTTGTGTGTCCATCCCCTGTTCTCTCTGTTGTGTGTCCATCCCCTTTTCTCTGTTGTGTGTCCATTCCCTGTTCTCTCTGTTGTGTGTCCATCCCCTGTTCTCTCTGTTGTGTGTCCATCCCCTGTTCTCTCTGTTGTGTGTCCATCCCCTGCTCTCTCTGTTGTGTGTCCATCCCCTATTCTCTCTGTTGTGTGTCCATCCCCTGTTCTCTCTGTTGTGTGTCCATCCACTGTTCTCTCTGTTGTGTGTCCATCCCCTGTTCTCTCTGTCGTGTGTCCATCCACTGTTCTCTCTGTTGTGTGTCCATCCCCTGTTCTCTCTGTTGTGTGTCCATCCCCTGTTCTCTCTGTTGTGTGTCCATCCCCTGTTCTCTCTGTTGTGTGTCCATCCCCTGTTCTCTCTGTTGTGTGTCCATCCCCTGTTCTCTCTGTTGTGTGTCCATCCACTGCCCTGTTCTCTCTGTTGTGTGTCCATCCACTGCCCTGTTCTCTCTGTTGTGTGTCCATCCACTGTTCTCTCTGTTGTGCGTCCATCCACTGTCCTCTTCTCTCTGTTGTGTGTCCATCCACTGTCCTCTTCTCTCTGTTGTGTGTCCATCCCCTGTTCTCTCTGCTTCTTCCCCTTCTACTTTATTGTTGCAAGTGGCAACAGATCCTTGGGATTCTGTCTCCATCCTCCTCCTCTTATCCTTCATTTCCCAGTGCCTTTTCAGTCTCATTGACAACCATAGCTTTTGGTACCAGCCTCTGGATTTATTCCTTGAAATTTTTTGTTTGCAGAAACCCTCCTGGGATTCAAACTATTCCTCAGTTCAGGTACCTGGATCATTTGTGACATAGTCCCTCTATAATTGTGATGTGCCTGGGTGTGCGCTTTCTGTATGATTAATCAAGTTATGACCTCAACCACACAGACCTGTTCCAAATTTTATAAGATGCCTGGGAGTTTCATGCTATTCAAGGGAAAGATATAAATAGGAATTGTTCATTTAAAAGCTTTCCCAGGTGTTGAAAAGCAATCACCCAATAACACCAAGGTACGGTATTAACATTTTTGCCAGAAAAGCTCTATTTCTACTTACAGAGTTGCAGGGTTCATACTTTATAAGGCTAGATAGAAATCTTCATACATCAATCAACACTTATCTTTCAAACAGCCTTCTGGACCTGGATCAGTGGAAAATTAATTTCATAATAGAACCACCACTTTCTTTTTGGGAATTTGAGATGTTTGTCCATTGCCAAGAGCAAGGGACTATAAAAGCTACTCCTTCAAAATAACAGATCCTGCCTCATAAATGTGAGATTTGGGTAATCCTTTGGAATACAGGGAGACATTTCCAAAGTGATAAGGCTTAGAGCCACCATGTTCTTTTTCTTTAGGTGATTGTACGGGCACCTTGGCATCTATCCACATTTGACCCTTCCTGTCTATCTACCATTAGGTCAACAGGTAGGTTCTTTCTTTCAATATTGAGAACCTACCATGTGATCAAGCTGCTGAAGCAACTGTCCAACTGTGGCTTTTGCTCCAGAATGTGATGGTGTTCCTCTCTCCAGCCTCCTACCTGGTCTTCTTGATTTGGAAGCTTTATTTGCTCCTTTGAGCCAAATCTTACAGCTGCCACCTGAGGGATCTTCTCCATCCTTCATGAGCTACAGTCAGCTAAAAATTCTGTTTTCCCAATAGCCTTTCTGATATCACCTATACTCCTAGAATTAGGATCTAGGCAGACCAGAGAGCACAGAGCAGAGAGCATGTACTTGCTCTACACACATAGGTTGTGTGTGTGTGTGACTATGCTTGTCAGATTCAGATCAAGCAGGGATGCAACCACTATATAACACTACCTCACTAGTTGGAAATATAAAGTGCATCTCAATGCTGGACCAATGAATGCTTTCCTCCTCATTACTTCCTATAGCTGAGGGCCTTGTATGATGGGTCACTGCAGGCCATCTATCAAGTTCCTCCTTTGAGTCCCCCAGAAAAGCTTCTTTAATTTCTTTACTGTTCCAACCTCACTATGGGCACCTAGTCCATTCACAATTAAAGTTGACTGAAGTAGAAATGCTGAGCAACATCTCCATCATAATAATGAGACTGTGACAGGCCTTAAAGCATGGTGTCATTGGGTTTCTGAGAGCCCGTGTGTATATACAGTTGATTTATTATATGAACTTCATTGAAGTCATTACCAGGTATTGAGTTGCACTTTGAGAATGAAACCTAATATCCAGAGAAAACAATAAAGCATTTATATTGAGCGGAAGTCACTTCTTAAATACAACACTGTGTAATACACATCCCCAATTAGACCTGTTGAAAACAGACTTAGAGTCATCAAATGAGCTGCCTTCCCAAGCACACTGCCAACTTCTAAAGTTCTCTTGCAGATCATAATTAACATTAAAATAGGCCTAAATTATCATAATTTATATAGGAGTGAGTTAGTGAGAAACCCATGAGTGGACTCACCACAAGCATCAGCTTGAACCACATTTGTATTAGCCAGTGCATAAGGTACCCACAGGAAAGAGAGACTGGAACCGTGGTGTTCTGACATTTTCTGAGCAACAGCAAGCCCAAAGGCAGACCAGTATGCAGGCCAATGGTCTGGGTCAGGATCCTGAACATCGCATGCTTCGCTGTGATGGCTCATGCCTTATTGAAGGTGTCAGCTAAATCCCTTTTCTCTAAGACCAAGAGACTACAACCATGGTTTCTGGCTCTCCTTAGATACTTTTGCACATTTCTCTCATCTGACACTCTATTTCTATATTTTTATTGCCTATTTCAATGCCTGGAATCTGGAAGAGAGCCCTCGCAATAACCTAGCTATTCCAAGCCATGATGTTAGGCTCTTGGTCTAAAGATGTGTGACAAGTTTCTGGTGGAAGCCATCAAGACTCTGGTGCTTTGGTACAGTGACCTAAAATGATGAAGACAACAGGAAATGTTCCCAGGTAGGTAACAAGTACACAGGTAAACCTACTGAGGTCCCCTAATCAAGGTTAGAAAACAGAGAGTGGGTCACAGAGGAGGTCCCCCTAACATATACAATGTATCCCAGGGGTGAGAACATGACTAGGCCTCCTCCCTCATCCAGCTATCTTTGATTTCACCTATGGAGTGACTGGGGAATAAACAAAAAGACTGGATTAATGAAAGCATAAGGCATAAGTGGTCTGCACCAGGGCCTTGGGGGAACTTTACAGGACACATGGAGGTTATGAGCATGTCTGCAGGTTCTCTATTACAGCCTCAGCCTTCTTTTTCCATAGTGCCTCACACACTGCAACTGTTCATTAAATGGAAAAAAAGAAGGGAAGTCCAAGAAGTTCCTTAAGCAGTGACAGAAAGGAACTTCTCTTCCATCTGCCAGGGAGAGAGCCACCAGTACACAGTGGAGGACCCAGAGCTACAAGAGGTGGGCCAGTGAGGTCCAGTGCATGGAACAGAGGGTCAAACCCATGATCCTTCCAGCCTCGGTGGTGTGAATCTACCTTCAGTCTCTGGGCACAGAATGAGGGACATGGTTATCTCAGAGTTCATGAGCCAGGGATCCGAGGAAACTCTTTGTGCATTCACCTTCTTGTCCACTTCACTCAAGGAACAAAATACAGAATTGCAGTGATGCTACTCCCAGCCATATTGGGCTACAATAAACAAGGCAGGCACCTGCTTCTACAGGCCAGCTTTTAGTTTCCAGGCAGAGGTAAGGAAGAACAGAGAGCATCAGAGATTAAACAGAGAAAGCAAGTAACTTCAAGGGTAGGGAAGAAACAGAAGGAGGCAATGACCTGATGTTCAGTGTTCCCAGGAGAGTCCTACAATGGAGAGAAGGAGGAAGGATGCCTGAGTCCAGTCCTATTTTGACTCTTACTCAAGCAGTGACTTTTTAAAAATATATTTATTTTATTTTATTTTTCATACAAGCAAGAATTGTTGAGACCAAGATTGGAAAAAGCACAAGGACAAATAGACAAACTAATGGAAACACATGAATTATGAACCAAAAGCTGTGAAGCCCCCAACTGGATTAGGCCCTCTGGACAAGTGAGATATTTGAATAGCTTGAACTGTTTGGGAGGCCCCCAGGCAGTGGGACCAGTACCTGTCCTTAGTGCATGAGCTGGCTGTTTGGAACCTGGGGCTTATGTGGGGACACTTTGCTCAGCCTGGAAGGAGGGGTATGGACTTGCCTGTACTAAATCTACCAGGATATTTGTGTTTTAATTTTACATATCAGCCATGGGTTCCCCTGTCCTCTCCCCTCCCGCCCCGGCCCCCAACTCCCCCCCCCCCAGCCCCTCCTCTCCATTCCCATCTCCTCCAAAGCCAAGACTCCCCTGGGGATTCAGCTCAACCTGGTAGGTTTAGTACAGACAGGTCCAGTCCTCTCCTTCCAGGCTGAGCAATGTGTCCCTGTGTAAGCCCAAGGTTCCAAACAGCCAGCTCATGCACTAAGGACAGGTCCTGGTCCCACAGCCTGGGTGCCTCCCAAACAGTTCAAGCTTTTCAATTGTCTCACTTATCCAGAGGGCCTGATCCAGCTGGGGGCTCCACAGCCTTTGGTTCATAATTCATGTGCTTCCATTTGTTTGGCTATTTGTCCCTGTGCCTCTCCAATCTTGGTCTCAGCAATTCATGCTCTTACAGTCCCTCCTCTTTCTCTACAATTGGACACCTGGAGCTCCACGTGGGGCCTGGTTGAGGATCTCTGCATCCACTTCCATCAGTTATTGGATGAGAGTTCCAGCATGACAGGGTGTTTTGCCATCTGATCACCAGACTAGGTCAGATCAGGCTTTCTCTCGACCATTGCCAGCATTCTACACAGGATGTATCATTGTGGATTTCTGGGGACCTCTCTAGCATTTTGCTTCTTCCTGTTCTCATGTGGTCTTCATTTATCATAGTCTGTTATTCCTTCTTCTCCCTTTCTGTTCTTGATCCAGCTTGGATATCCTGCTCCCCTAAGCTTTCTTTCCCTCAAATCTTGCCCTTCATTACCACCCCCCCCCCCATGTCCAGTTTGCTCATGTAGATCTCATCCATTTCTCTGTCATTGGGCAATTCCTGTGTCTCTCTTAGGGTCCTGTTTTTTAGGTAACCTCCCTGGAGTTGTGAGTAGCAGTCTAGTCATCTTTGTTTTACATCTAGTATCCTCCTATGAGTGAGTACATACCATGTTTGTCCTTCTGAGTCTGGGTTACCTCACTCAGGATGATTTTTTCTAGATCCATCCATTTGCCTGCAAACCTCATGATGTCATTGTTTTTCTCTGCTGAGCAGTACTCCATTCTGTATATGTACCATATTTTCTTTATTCATTCTTCAGTTTAAGGGCATCTAGGTTGTTTCCATGTTCTGGCTATTTCAAACAATGCTAATATGAACATAGCTGAGCAAATGCCCTTGTGGTATGATTGAGCATTCCTTGGGTATATGCAGAAGAGTGGTATAGCTGGGTAGCAATCTACAGATTCAATGAAATCCCCATCAAAATCCCAACACAATTCTTCACAGACCTGGAAAGAATAATATGCAACTTCATATGGAAAAACAAAAAACCAGGATAGCCAAAGAATCATATACAATAAAACAACCTCTGGAGGCATCACAATCCCCAACCTCAAGCTCTACTATAGAGCTACAGTAATAAAAACAGCTTGGTACTGGCATAAAAACTGACATGTGGACCAATGGAATCGAATTGAAGACCCTGACATTAACCCACACACCTATGAACATATAATTTTTGACAAAGATGCCAAAAATGTACAATGGAAAAAAGGAAGCATCTTCAACAAATGGTGCTGGCATAACTGGATGTCAATGTGTAGAAGGCTGCAAATAGATCCATATCTGTCACTGTGCACAAAACTTAAGTCCAAGTGGATCAAAGACCTCAAAATAAATCCAGTCACTCTGAACCTGATAGAAGAGAAAGTAGGAAGTACTCTTGAATGCATTGGCACCAGTGGTCACTTTCTAAATATAACACCAGTAGCACAGACACTGAGAGAAACAATCAATCAATAGGACCTGTTGAAACTGAGAAGCTTTTGTAGAGCAAAGGACACGGTCAACAAGACAAAGTGACAGCCTACAGAATGGGAAAAGGTCTTCACCAACCCCACATCTGACAGAGGGCTGATATCCAGAATATATAAAGAACTCAAGAAATTAGACATCAAAATGCCCAACAGTCCAATTAAGAAATGGGCTATAGAACTAAACAGAGAATTCTCAACAGAAGAAGCTCAAATGGCTGAAAGACATTTAAGGAATTGTTCAACATCCCTAATTATCTGGGAAATGCAAATCAAAATGACTCTGAGATATCACCTTACACCTGTCAGAATGGCTAAGATCAAAAACACAGAAGGCAGCTCATGCTGGAGAGGATGTGGAGCAAGGGGAACTCTCCTCCACTGCTGGTGGGAATGCAAGCTTGTACAGCCACTTTGGAAATCAATATGGTGCTTCCTTAGAAAATTGGGAATCCATCCCCCGCAAGATCAAGCAGTGACTTTTAACATCAGGTCACCTGGGGAAATGCTGCTGTCAGATTAGACAGAGGGAAGGCCCTTTCACATGTGTTGATGTGTGGCGCTGTCATCTTCCAAAGTAAAAGGGGGCATTTTGGGCAACACAATTGAAGCTGACAACCCCTTCTTGGGTTAGATAAATTTGAGTTTTCTAAAAATTGGAAGCTAGTAATTTTTTGTTTGTTTGTTTTTGTTGTTTGTTTTTCAAGACAAGGTTTCTCTGTGTAGCCCTGGCTGTCCTGGAACTCACTCTGTAGTAGACCAGGCTGGCCTTTTCTTTTTTATGTTTTGAGATTATAATATAACTACTCTTTCCCTTCCCTTTCCTCCCTTCAAACTCTCCCATACACCTCTACCCACTCTTCTTCAAATTCACAGCCTCTTTTTTTCATTAATTGTTATTGCCTGTGTATATGTATGTATATACATATATATTTCTAAATATAGCTTGGTCAGTCCACATATTATTTCTTGTATGTATGACTCTTGGAGCTGACCATTTGATACAGGACAACCAATTATTATGTTCTTCCCTGGGGAAGACTACCTTTCCTGCTCTCAGCTTTTCTTAGTTGGGGAATATTTGATCACATTGTGAACCCTGAGTTTGCATTTGCATTAATTAAATAAAATTAACCCTCAGTTAGTTAAGTTAGCAACTAGTTGTCAGGAAGTAATCATAGAGCATCAGAGGGCGTCTAGAAGAGATAGAGAGATGCACCGGAAGTAGCAGGGAGGGGTTTTGAGTGGCATGGCTTTTTTTTTTTTTTTTGCAGGGCAGAAGGATGGGCTTTTGGGGTGATGTCAGGAGGGAGAGAAGGTGACTAGGTACTACTGAACCTCTTTGAGCTAGGAGGTTTTCACGCCAGTCTTTGAGTCTTGAGTTTTATTTATAAATAGAAGGATAGTGATTTAGTTAGCACTACCTTTAGCAGCAGTGGTGGAGCCTGTGCCTGCAGCAAAAGAATTCCTGCCAGGCTGCAGTTTGAGAAGTGGGGCCATTGCCAGAGAAGCAGGCCGGGAACTGTGGAGTTGCAATTGCTGGCTGAAATCACAGCAGATTAAGGTGCAGCCACTGTGCCGAAGATAAAACATCTTGTGTAGGGCTGAAACCCCATGGATTTCCTTGTCCACTCTGTCGTATCCATTGGTGTCATCCTTATTCAGCTCACATTTCAGCAGTCACATTCTAAGACATTATGGGTGTAGTTTCTACTCTTAATAGGAGACAAAACCTCACAGAAAACTCCCCAATTCTCTGGCTCTTTACAATCTTTCTTCCTCATTTTAAGGAATGTTTTGAAACAAACCAAAGACATGGAACTGAATACACTATGGCCTTCAAATTTTCTGCCCCTTTCTAAAAAGTTAAACATTTATGTGAATTTATGAGAATGGGTATGTGGGGGTGTTTGTGTATATGTATGTACATGTGCATGTGGGTGCCCAAGGAGACCAGAAGAGTGTCAGATCCCCTGGAGCTGGAGTTTTGGATGACTGTGTGCTGCCTGCCATAGGTACTGGGAACCAAGTTCTGGTCCTCTGCAGGAGTGGCAAGTGCTCTTAACTACAGAGCCATCCAGCCCCTCTAGCTTTTTCCATTTGTTTAGAATAAAACAAAGAATTAACAGAATAGGAACAAACAAACCTGGGTCCCTCACTCAAATTATGTATTAGAGGCTAATGGGTAATGAAGGCTTGATGAGGTTTTCAAAGTCACCTTTGGATGACCACATTCACTAGGGCATATCTTTACATCCATGGAAAATAGTGACCTGTGTCACTCTGAACAGGTCAGTGAAAGTCACTGTCTCTCCCTTTCTCCCCTTGCTGACAAGTTGTTGGCTCATGGGAAGTGCTTAACTCATAAATTATTTTACCTTAATATTGATATTAATAAGAAAGTAACAAAGCATACAGTTTTTAAAGTATCACTCAGGTAAAAAATGAATTTTGAGCTGAGTTTGGTGCTGCACATATTTAATTTCAGCACTTGGGAGGTAGAGGTAGGCAGATGTCTGTGAGTTTGAGGGCAGCCTGGTCTACAAAGCAAGTTACAGGCCAGCCAGGGCTTCATAGGAGAATCTGTCTCAAAAAAAAACAAAAATAAACCATAATTTTTTGTTGTAGATATTTTTATTTACCAAGAAAACAACACTAAAGCTAACAAAATACTGTCAGAAACCAGGGGTCTGTGCAGAGCTCTCAGCAAGTAGACAGCATGCATTGTCTAAAGTCATCTCTCCTCAATTTAGGTAGATATCTCTCAAAGAACTGCTCTGTGCTTTGATTTATCAGCATGAGCAAAGACACATGTCTTTAGCTGTCTTGGACATGTGCACATGTGTCTGTGTATGCAGACAGACATGTTCCTGTGCCTGTGTGTGCATGCTTAGGTGTTTCTCTTGCCCTCCACTAACATGCTATGAGCAGAGCTGAGTTCATTCTGGCAGTCACTTCCCAAGAAACTTGGAATGGAGACTGAGGGAAAGGCCGTAAGAGCCTCCAGGATGGTGGAGAGGAATCAGAAGGATAAACACGGTTTCGCTTCACTTCAGATTAGTCTCAATTAAGTAGCTTAGCCTAAGGAGGGGTCTGGGCTTGTGTGTGGGGCAACCTGATACCAAAGCTAGGATCTCAGTCTATCGATGTACTAAATTGATGGCAATGAAAAGGATCCTCCATAGACACAAAAGTACACTTGTTTTCAGATTAATGTACCCTGAATGTAAGCTTTTCAGGCCTGCTCTGAAGGAGTTAACGCGTGCCTGCTCCAGGGCAGCCCCAGAGCCTGGTGGTATTACTTTGTGAAGTATTCACTTGCAGGCGTGACCTGGCCACTTGCTCATGAATACACTGAAGGGTTGTTCTTTCCTAACATCTCATGATGCACACTCACGGGGACACTAAAGGGTTTGTTTAAATCATTGGCGACAGAGGGACAACCTAGAATGCGTGCTGGGTGGACCTTACATGCTTCCCCAGGCCAAGTCCAAATCACGTAGACAGAGCCCCATTTCCTCCTGCACTGGCAGCAGGGCATCTCAATTACCTGCTGTTAAGCATCTTGGCCTTATCTTCATGTAACCAATGCCTGTTTCTCTTTTCAAAAATGACTAAACAGGAATTCAGGGTATTGTGTTGAATTTTAATGGCTTATTTTGTCTCTCATGTGCTGCTTTCTAAGGCCCCATAGTGGCTTCCTCTCTCTCCTGCTCCTTTAAAATTAAGAACAGGAATCTTTGTGTTGGATGATGCTATAAGTTGGGATGTCTTAACAGCTAGGAAGGCTCAGTGGTTTAAGTCTCTGAGCTAAAGTCATATTGGAATCAGTACTTTAGGCTCTTTGAAGTTTTGATATGGAATTTACTTAAGTTGGGAGGTTAGCAAGGAACCATCAGTACTTCTAATTAAAGCAGCCTCCAAGCTTGAGCATGCTAGTGGAAGACAGATAGAGCTAATAGACATGCAGGAGCCTGGTCCCTCCCTCCCTCCTCCCTTTCCTCCTTTCACCCTCCCTCCCTCCCTGCATACATACATACATCCCTCCTCCCTCCCTCCTGCCCTCCCTCCTCCCTCCCTCCCTCCCTCCTACCCTCCCTCCCTCCCTACATACATCCCTCCCTGCATACATACATCCCTCCTCCCTCCCTCCTCCCTCCCTCCTCCCTCCCTCCCTACATACATCCCTCCTCCCTCCCTCCTCCCTCCCTCCTCCCTCCCTCCTCCCTCCCTCCATTTCCTTTTTTCTTTTTATCCTCTCTCTCTCCTTTCTCTTCTTCCTTCTGTTCCTTGTTTTTCTAACAAGATAAATTCACACATTTGCCTTTAAATTTCAGTAATTACTTAATATTTTATGTCATGAGAAAAATTCTGTATTTGGTGGCCTTGGCTTAGATGAAACTTCCTTAGGTCATACCAACATGTCCATGTTCTGATGGGCAACTGTGTCCTTATTCTCAGAAGGGATTATGATCTTTAGGGAACACACCACACACCTTTCTTTTTCACAGAAATTGGTCTTGTCTCTAAACAGACTTCTTCAAGTTTTAGAGGTATGCTGTGAGTCTGGCTTGGATAGCCAGGAACAATAAAATTGATCCCTCTCCCACAGCTCTTTGAGGCTTTGCTACAGTTGGCACATACCATACACCTGAATTTGTGGTGGGTCCATTAGTTTTTATAACTGGATTTGTTACTTTTTCTGTTGCTGTGATAAAATACCATGAACAAAAGCAACTTTTGGGAGAAAGAATTTATTTGGGTGTATGATTCCAGAAGCAAAGTCCATAAAGGCAGGAGAGGCATGGCAGCGGGTGATAGCAGAAGGAAGCTGAGAAATCACTACTTCAACTGCAAATGTAAAACAATAACAATTAGTGTAAAAAGAGGTTATGGATTTGAAGGAGAATGGGGGATTACATGGGAGAGTTTGGGGGAAGGAAAGGGAAGGTAGAAGAGTTGTAATTACATCACAATCTCAGAATAGAAACTATTCTTATCCTTAGCTTCTAGTTTCTAGTAGAGAGAGACTTTAAACTTTCAAAGACTACCCCAGTGACAAGCTTCTTCCAATAAGGATGCACCTCCTGTAACTTACCCAAACAGTGCCACCCAACTGAGGACTGAGTGTGCAAATACCTAAGCCTAGGGGAGAAATTCTCATCCCAGCTACCACGAATAGTTATATATAAGCTGCTTTTTCTCTTTCCCGTTGTGTTGGGGGTAGGTGTGAGAAAGTGAAGTGGGCACATGTATATGTGTATGTAGAGGTCAGAGGACAATCTCAAGTATCATTCTTCAGGAGCTTTCCACTTTTAGATACAGCATCTTTCATTGGCCTGGAATTTTACCCCACAGGCTATGGTATCCTAGCTGGCCAGAAAGCTTTCAGGACTCTGCCTGTCTCTGCCTCCCATATTATGAACACTAGGATTACAAGCATGTGCTACCATGACTGGCTTTTTACTTGGGTTCTAGGGATCATACTCAGGTCCTCACATTTGGTAGTGCCATACTGACTGAGCCTTCTTTCCATTCCTTGAACATGCTTCATCTAAAAAGCATTGCTAATTCACTTGAGCCAGGAAGTTCACCGAAAGCAGGATGAAAGCCTGGCATCCCTGCCTTCATTCTGTGTCTGCCTCCTTTACTTTGAGACCACTGCTTGAGGCAGGTTGTCACATAAGGAGTGTCAGTCTATTCAACTTATCCCTAACTGAGCCTGAAGACACAAAGATAAGAGCAATTCAGGCATCTTATGGACAGTTCATTACAGTGTCCTGATCTGGACACCCCTACCATAGGCATCTAAAGTGCTCAACCATTGTTCCAAACATGAAGAATTCCAGGAACAGTGGATCCTTGCAGGATGGACCACCTTCCAAGTAAGGGTGGTTATTCATAATTGCAAAGCAGCATGGTGGAGCAGAAGTAACCATCTCCTGAGACCCAGCTCACCTCTCAAGCAGTGAGGACTTCTGACCAGTTTACACAACCAACACAGACCAGGAGTACATAATATGTATACCTCCTCCATTGATGTCATGATTGTTTCTCTAAAACTCATGTCAGTACCTTGATAACAAACTTGAAGGCACCAGACCTCCTCATCCTTCCTTTTTATTGAGGTACTGATTATATCTCCCCTCTCTGCTTTTTATCTGTATTCAACTCTTTAATTGGCATAGTGGGATGAGTGGGTAACTCCTACCCTGTTGGATCTACTGGAACTGTGGTTCTTTCCCTAAACCTGTGGTTATACTATTGCATTAATTGTAAGATTTTTGAACGTTTGTGTTTATTTATAGTTTTCTTTCTTTCTTTTTTTTTTGTTTTTGGTTTTTTTCAAGACAGGGTTTCTCTGTGTAGCTTTGCGCCTTTCCTGGATCTTGCTGTGTAAACCAGGTTGGCCTCCAACTCACAGAGATCCGCCTGGCTCTGCCTCCCGAGTGCCAGGATAAAAGGCATGTGCCACCACCACCCAGCTTATTTATAGTTTTCTAAACATGCAGTAATACCATTTAATTTATACACACCTCTTTTCCTGTTGCTCCAAAAATTGTGTAAATAAGCACTTTGGACAAATACTAGTATATTTTAAGAAACATTTTTTATTCATCCAGATTATGATCAGGAGCATTAAGTCTCCAAGCCCTGTCTATGATTCTTTTCTCCTCCACAAAATTATACTGAGTCTGTGTCCATCATGAGAAGAAGGTTGTTTACCTGGGAAATCCTAGACCCTCTTCTGTAACCATGTCAGCTCCACTTGCGCTATAGAAAATCTGACATAATTCATTTTCCCAGAAAATCAGCTATAGAGACTTTACTGCTTACCGTTCACAGTCTTTATAATTTTGTCAGAAACTCTCTTTTTGCCACATACTTTCCTTTCTTTCTCCATGATTGGACTGTTCGTCATGCTTTAGACAAGCCTGTACTTCCATCTAGCTCCATAGCACTGTGTTGTTGTTGTTGGTTTATTTTATTTTATTTTATTTTATTTTATTTTATTTTATTTTATTTTATTTTATTTTATTTTATTTTATTTTATTATTTTTTTTCCAACCAAAGATTTCATCTCCGAATCTCTCTTCTGTTTTCTGGAATCCCCCATAGCTTTTCTGCATATCCCACTAGTCCATCAAAAGTTGCCAGTTCTTCAAACAGATGCTGCCTTTCCCCACTTTAACTCTTCAGTGATCCCACAATGGGATACAAATCCCACTGATTTGAGACTGATGCTGCCCCCTACAAATTACACACTTGAAAAGACAGAGTGGTCATCAGCCTTGTAGCCCAGCCATGCTTTCTATTTGGTAGACACTCTGCCTTTGTTACACTGACCTAAAGAACATTTAGGACCACCTGTGCCGAATGTTCTACTTACAGATGTAACCATCTGATAAGACTGTAGGTTAGTCCAGTGGCTGATATTCCTATCAGATCAGAATCATTTGGGAGTTATTCAAAATTCAGCATCTCATCCTAGCTTCCTTCAACATAACTTTATTGAGAGATAGGGGATAAGGTAAGAAAGGTCCCAGAGGGGATTAGTGGAGAAGCCTCAGTTGTCATGGGTATGAAAGAGAAAGGAGTAAGCCTTCTCATCTCATAGATACTGACCCACAGTTTGCCCCCAAGGAAGTTCCTCAATCTCTCTTGGCTCCTGCTGTGGATATCACTCTGTATAAATAAAGTGCTGATTGTCTAGTAGCCAGGCAGGAAGGATAGGGTAGGCAGGACAAGGAAGAGGAGAAGGCTGGGAACAGGAAGGCTGGGAGGAAACACTGCCAGCCGCTGCCATGAGAAGCAACATGTAAAGACACTGGTAAGCCACAAGCCATGTGGCAAAGTATAGACTAACAGAAATGGGCTAAATATAAGAGTAAGAGCTAGACAATGGTAGGCCTGAGCTAATGGCCAAGCAGTTTAAATAATATAAGTGTCTGTATGATTATTTTATACGTGAGTTGTGGGACCGCGGGGGCTTGGTGGAACCTGGAGAGAAGCTCTCCAACTAAAAATGGCGCCCAGAGTGTTGGCAAGAGTTTCCGCCCTAAAACCTGAGAAAAAAGATTCTAAAACGGAGCTAAAAACAACAGCTTCCTAGTTGTCTCTCTCAAGTTAGTGACAGCCTGCCAGTTTGAACTACTATGGCAGGCTCCTGGCGTGTGAGTCTGACCTGCAGTGTGCGGGAATGAGGAATCTACAAGCAGCACTTTACTCTGCTGCATGTTGGATTTAGCCTTTGCTAGTTTAAAAAAAGAAAAAAAGGTTTCTGGGCTATGCACTGCTTGGATAGAACTGCTTCTGATAGTTGATGGTACACATAGCTCCAGACCCAGAGCTGGCAGTAAACTGTATCACCACTATGTTGGGAAGCTGAGGTGGGAGCCAGCAGCCACAGTAGTGTTTCAGTCTTACAAAGATGGATATTACACAGAGAATCTGGTTTGTCTTGTCTTTGGGATTTTTAATTGCAGAAAAAGATTTGGTCGTAAAAGCTGTTGAGTTAAATAAATATGTAAATTTTAAAGGTACCTTGACTTCAAAATTTGGATATAAGAATATGTTGCTTTGGAAAAGAGTCTCTGCTTTTGTTTCCACAGAAAGCCAGAGGCTATGGACTTGTTCCAGGTTAAGATACATCAGGTTTGATCAGCCAAGACCACCTGAAAGGTCTCCGATGACACGATGGCCCAGTTGATCCAACATCCAGAATGGTTTCAAGGCAACTGGCTCAGAGGTTTACCCTCATGGACTACTCCATAATCCTAAAATTTTCTTTATGTCCCCATAAGATACAATGCCCCCCTCCAGCAGGAAATAGTAAGAAAAACTACGCCCAAATTCCCAGCTTTGGAGATGGAATTGGCTCACTCCTTCTCTAAACCCAAGCACATTGTTAAAAGAAAAGGTTAAGAGATTCTTGTGTCCCAAATCAGAAGAGCCCTCTGGTGTGGGACAGAGAAAAACAAATATTTTATTTAAAACAGGTTGATTATAAAGGCAATCTCTTTCTAAAGATAAAAAGGGGATATGATATAGATATGATAGGATGAAAGGGTAGATTAATGGACTGACTTCTAAAGAGCAACAACTCATTTAAAATGTTTTACATTGGTATAGATTTTAGTCTATTGATACAAACTTAAAGTTAATTTTGTTATACTGTGTGTATATTTCTACTCTTGTTTAAGGTATTATGTTTGTACAACTCATTTAAAATTGTAATGGATAATTAAAAATAGGTTAATAACTGGTCATCTATGATAATCATACTCATAGCCATGTTAGTTAAGTCTTCTAGGTATACACAGAGATATTTCAGATAGACAGGTAATCTTCAAACACTTCAAAGGTCTACAGAATATGGCATTTGAAATATTTTTAAAATTTAGACTTTCTGGACAGTGAGACATGTCTGCTCCTGGACAAATGTTCCAACTTTACAAAGGCATATTAGGTGACTGTCCAGGCTGCCAGCTGTCTCTGTCTTCCCTGCAAGACTCCCAAAAGTTGCTTGCATCCTTCTCCCGGTTCTCAGATAATATTATATCCTTCTGAGGTCTTTGATGTGGTTTAAGACTACATAGTTATAATTTCCTCAGTTATGATACAAGGTAAGTTAGATATAAAACTTTAGACTCACAAATATAAGATAGATAGGATATCTTCTTTAATATTGTAACTATAATTCTTGCTTGATAATTGTTTTGTTATCTGTAATTTTACTATGTAAAAGTTAACCCTCCTTTTTTAACAAAAAAAGAAAAGGGGAAGTGCTGTGGATATCACTCTGTATAAATAAAGTGCTGATTGTCTAGTAGCCAGGCAGGAAGGATAGGGTAGGCAGGACAAGGAAGAGGAGAAGGCTGAGAACAGGAAGGCTGGGAGGAAACACTGCCAGCTGCTGCCATGAGAAGCAACATGTAAAGACACTGGTAAGCCACAAGCCATGTGGCAAAGTATAGACTAACAGAAATGGGCTAAATATAAGAGTAAGAGCTAGACAATGGTAGGCCTGAGCTAATGGCCAAGCAGTTTAAATAATATAAGTGTCTGTATGATTATTTTATATGTGAGTTGTGGGACCATGGGGGCTTGGTGGAACCTGGAGAGAAGCTCTCCAACTACAGGCTCCTTCACTTAAAAGTGTCAGCCATCATAATGGTTGTTATACAAAACGGATGAGAGAATGGATGGAAATCATCTAGCATGTTGTATGGCATACAGCAGGCACTCTAAAGACTCTTAGGTCTTCCTTTCTCCCTCCTGTTACTCCACACCAGTACCTGACCCTAATACCATACTATAATACTTAATTGAATAAAATTGACAGTCATTTATCAAGACATATGGAGATTTTCTATGAATCAGGCACATTATTAAGCCTCAGAATGTCCTCCTTAAATTCCAATATTTTCAGAGTATATTTCAAACCTTTACATAATATATCAGTTTTTGGAGATAAATGTTGGGCTCCCTATCTGTCACATGACCTACTCCACAAAGGAATAGAAGAGCATGGTTCTTTCTATCAGCTGTTCTAGCTCTTGTTAATCTATCGTGATTCAATGTAACATGAATAAATGATGTTTAACACAGGAATAAAAGCATGGTATAAATTCTAATATCCCAGGATACTTGGAGTTTGTTTCTTTCTATGTATTATAATTCAGTGAGCTTTTCACTCAAGCATCTCTTTTCTTTTCTTAGTCTGACTTTCAAAAAAAGCCTTATAATTTTCTGTTTTTTTTTTTTAAGTTGGAAGAGCAGGATGAACCTAAAATTACAATGTTTCCACAATCCACTGTGGCATATGTTAATAGCCTGAAAACATGATGATGAAACATGTTTAAGAAGAAATATCTTCCTACTGCTGTGTGCTGTGGTTTGAATCTAAAATGCCCACACAGGCTCATATTTCTGAATACTTGACCCTCTGCTAGGGGTAGTATTTGTGTGGGAGTAACTGTAGACACTGGTTAGAGAATGATCCTCTTGTACATTGTAAAGATTTGTCACTCAAATTGGTTTAATAAAACACTGATTGGCCAATAGCTGGGCAGGAAGTTAGGCAGGAAAGCCAAACTGAGAATGATGGGAAGAAGGAAGGTGGAGTCAGAGAGAAGCCATCCAAATGCAGAGGAAGCAAGACATGTGAAAAATAAGGTAACAAGCCACGGACCACATGGCAAAGCATAGATAAGTAATATGGGTTAATTTAAATGTAGGAGCTAGCTAATAATAAGCCCGAGCCATCAGCCAAACATTTATAATTAATATCAGCCTTTGAGTGACCATCTGGAAGTGGCTGCAGAACGGAGCGAGACAGAGAAACTCTGGTCACAGAAATTTTAGGAGGTGGGAGCCTAATTGGAGGAAGTGGGTAACTAGAAGTAGGCATTGAGAGTTATACCAAGTCCCTTGTTCTTTCCTTGTTCTGTTTCCTGCCCTGCAGTGATGGGGGCATTCTTAGTCACACACTGTCACAGCCTTGCCTTCCCTACCATGGTGGAATGTTTTTGAGCTAGTGTATCTCACTGACTGGGAACTCACCCAGCAAGCGAGGCTAGCTGGCCAAAGATCCCCATACATACACCTATTTCCACCTCAGTATTATAATCCCTCAGGTTTTTTCCCCATAAGTTCTAGGGATCAAACTCAGATTCTCATACTTGCATGGAAGCAAAGCACTTTATAGATTGAGCTATTTCCCTGATACCTATACCAATGTTTTGACATCATACTGTGGTTATGTCCAATGAGACTGTTGAAGGAGGCCAAATGAAGGCCAAGCAAGCTTCTGAGTTCTAACGTTCTTGTGAGTCTTCGCTATTCCAAAAAGTTGCACTAGAAGTAGTACACGAATACACATAAAATTACAGTTCTGTTGGATTCCATGGGAGAGATATGTGAGCTACCAAAGCTCTTATGTAGGAATTGACCTGGTCTTATAGGTCAACAAAGAATAGAAAAGGACTTAAGATCTGAGAGAAAGGTGAAGGTTAATGAGGTGAAGGGAGCTGGAGGTCAACAGCAACCTTGGATTTAGAAAATGCTCAATCAAGCAAAAGAAAATGAACCCTTAATCCTTTAGAGCTGGACACACATGAAGATTCAAACAAGCTAGGATAGGCTTATTTAAGGTGGTCTTCAACCAAAAGATACCAGGGTCTCAAAAACCCTAAGCTGCTGAGTAAATCAGAAGGACAGAGGGATAGGAAGAGAAAGGGTGAAGGACATCCTGTAAGGCAAGTCAGGAGTCCTTGGAGCTAGAACAGGAATCACTGCAAGGCTACTGGATTAGGTGGCTCAAAGTCTCCAGCCACTTAAGGAAGGATTCTCTATGGACAGGTGTTTGGGTAGGCAGAAAAGGGCTATGTGGGGCAGCCTGTGACCTTGTCCTGATGCTGTAGAGTATTACTAGAGAAAGAAGAAGTCAGACTCTTTCTCTTCATCATACATCTGGTACTCCTGCCTTCCTGTAGCCTAGCCATCCACTGAGAGGTCCCAGGAACCAAGCAAGACTCAGGCTCCTGCTCTTTCTTTCAGAGAGTTGCTTTGCCTCCTTGGGCAACAGCCTCCTGGAATTCAGATCAAATGATCTTTCAGCTTTTTCAGGCCCTGGTTTGCAGATTCTGCCCCTTTAAAGAGACCTATACTCAAAACTTCCTTTTTTGCCTCTAAGCTCTCTTATTCACCCATCTCTGTTTCAGAGAAGTGTCCTTTAATGAAGCAGTTCTCAACTTGTGGGTCATGACCCCTTTGGGTGTCAAATGACCCTTTCACAGGGGTTGCCTAAGTATCAGAAAACTTAGATATTCACATTACAATTCACGACAGTAGCAAAATTACATTTATGAATTAGCAATAAAAATAATTTTATGGTTGGGGTCACCACAGCATGAAGAACTGTGTCAAAGGGTAGCAGCAGCATTACAAAGGTTAAGAACCACTGCTTTAAAGTCATTTTGTGCTCAATGGTGTCCAGTGATGATCTTAGAAGTGAGTTATAAGGCATACCCAAAAATGATCTTCTTAGGTCATGTACAAACAGTGATTTCACTCACTAACTTGTAATGGAAATGAAGAATTATGTGGCCTTCCAACTGGAAGATAACTTAAATTTTCTCTGAATCATGGTTTGACTGAGCTAATATTTATACATTTAATGCAAATTTTGGCATTTTAGTTAAAATGTTCATTTTACAATAGTTCTCTAATGAGAACAATTGAAATTATAGTTATTAATTGTGTGTGCAATGACTGGGGAAACACTAGAGTATATGCAACTGATGGGCCAAAATATATGTGCTTTAAGAAAAGAAAAAGAAGAACATAGAAACAAAAGCAGACAAGGATAGATAGGGTTCCCTCCCTCCTCCCTTGTCCCTCCCCCTCCCCGTCCTTTTTTTCTTTTTCTCTTCCTCTTTCTCACTTACTTTCTTTCCGAAGGCTCTCATTTCTCCACTGACCTTCCTTCCAAGGGCATCACTATTCCTTACCTTTTCATCCAGTCTAATAAAATAAATCACAAATATTTTGAATTCTTCCATTGAAAGATGGATTTAGAGCATTCCATGCTTACAATGTCCAGGTCTAGGAGTGCAGAGCAGTGTTGCATGCTTCCATTTTTAACTCTCAACCAACCAAAACATGAGTGTTTATCTTCAGGCTTTGGCTGGAGCATCTGATTGATCCCACTTGGGAGACAGACTGAGAATAATGGGCTATTCTATTTTGACTGAGACACAATTGCCTTGAACTTGTCAGGAGTTCAGGTGTGGGGATCCAGCTACCTGGGGGCAGTTGCTGGAATGTGATGGTCTGTGCCCTCTTGATCACACATCTGCCAGGCTACAGCCCTTGTAGGGCCCGGCTCCATTTCACGGGAATAACTTACCTATTCATGAACAATGAGGGTCAGATTGTACTTTTCCTTAACACAACATTAACTCTCAAAGAGCTGGAAATTCAGCCCCTGGTCTTGTGAGCTTAGACTCCAAATCAGTCACTGAGAACATTATATGAACAGTAATCCCATTAAATATATCATCTTGCAAATATCTAAATCCAGTTAATTAACTTGTATTGCAGAAAAGCTCAGAGATAGAGTTTTCAGAGCACAACCACACATTTTAGGGCCCTAATTATATTTAAAAACAAATTTTGGAATCTGCTCTTTTACACAAAGTAGGAGGGAAACTGCCTTCTTGGGGAATAAGTGATTGTGGGCTGAGTTAATGAGACTTGAACAGAAGACAAGATATTCAAACATCTCAAAATGAACTGCTTTCTTATATAAACTTTTTAACTTGCATCCTAGGAAGATTTTTTTAATAAAAGGATTAAACAAAGTCTGCTATTTTAATTAAAATTCATAGCAACACAATAGCATCTTTACAATGGTCACAGAATTAACCAGCTCCTGGATTTAGCTACCTTCAGAGTTCAAAATCAAGTGACTTTAGCATGATCCATCTCCCCTGCCCCTCTTCCATGTGTGGATTGTAAATTAATCATAGGAAGGGTTTAAAAACAAAAATAATGATTCTACTTAATAAAAATTACTAGATTAAAAATGTCGCATAATGGTTTTATTGGGGGGCTACATAACCTTATCTTTGTCTAGGATATAGGCATGTGAGTATTTTGGAGAGAGGGAGACACAGAGAGACAGAGACACATGGAGGCAGACTGCAGACAGTGCTCCTGGTTACCTCATCCCTCAGCCACACTGGATCTTCGTCCCTATTTGTCAGCAATATCATTCCCCTCAATACAATCTTTTTGTTATGCTTCATGAAAAATCCACACCCTTGAAGTGTGAAATTCAAGACCGATTTATTTTTACAATAGTTGAAATTGTGGTTTCTCTAGGCTATTGTTCAACACACAGAGAAAAGAATCACCGTAAAGTATAAGAGTAGTTTAAATATAAATAGTGCCATTCTTTCAAATAGTTCACATTCTTCTCTTACATGTAAATCCATTTATATGTATAAAGAATATTGAAATAAAATCTTTTTTGAAATCTCAGTGCCAACTGAAATCTGGGGCAGATACAGTTTTTAAAAGATGTCAACAGGATTGGATTTATTCTCACTGAAATCCATGACCCCATTTGGGGCATCATAGTGCATTGTCCTGAAGAATAATGTCCTGAAAATATTCAGAGATTCTTTCTAACATTATCATTCTTGCTCTCCAAATGTCACCAACACAAAGCATACCACTTTTATTAGAAAAATGTGTCTTATTGGGTATTTATACCAACACAGTTTTGAGGAGTTTGTACTCAGAGGCAGACAGGCAGGCTGGGAAAATAAAGAATTCCATTGACTTCCCAGCCTTCTTTAGAGACATTTTATCTAGCGTCCACAAAAACAATGAACATCTAACCCCAGACATGTAACCTTGGTCAGGAGGTTCTGCATAACAGAGGCAGAAAATGCTGAGTGTCTAGCAATTTCAGGAATGTGTACACTCACCTTAATGAGTCTTCAGCCTGGGGTTGGGGAGATGGTTCAGTGGGTAAAGTGCTTACTTTGCAAGCTTGAGGACTTGAGTTTGGAATCCCCAACACCTATGTAAAGGCCAGACATAGCAGTCTGCTTATACAGGGGTTCTGGAAATAGAGACAGAATACCTAGGACAGTCTGGCTAGCTGGACTAATTGTATCAGACAGCTCTGAGTTCAAATGAGAGACCCTGCCTCAATATATAAGGAGGACTGAGGTGAGGGAGATTCCCAATATCAAACCTGAGGCCTCCATATGCAAGTGCCCACCCATATATGTGTAACATTCACATGCACACAAAAGACCTAGTAACTGCATCTTCAACCATTTTCTAAGAGCCTGCTATGTACTTTGTGATATTTAGCACTAAGAATGAATCAGAAAACCCTTTGCCTACTAACAGCTCTGTGAACTCAGAAGCAACTCTTTCTTTTTCCTTTATTGGGAGCAGGGGGAGCAATTGTTTGTTTGAGACATGGTCTTTCTATGTAGCCCTGGATATCCTAGAACTCACTATGTAGACCAGGCTGGCCTCAAGTTCAGAACCACCTACTTCTGCCTCCCAAGTGCTGTGATTACAGGCCTGCACCACCATACCTGGCCAATCATTTCTTCCATTAATAGACAAGGAATCCAAAGCTTCTGATTCCTCCTTTTTTAGAATTCCTCATGAATTTCTCAAATTGTCCACTCAAAGCCACAGATCTAATGAGTTATGAGGCTGGGATTCAAATCCAGGTGTCAGCCTCCCAAACCAAGGCTTTTGGTCAAGAAGCTACATTCTTTTGTGAACACATTACCCTATAACCTACATCTTAGCAGTTCCAAATATTGCTCACGTATGCTCACACTGGAATTAGGAATATTGAAGTCCTGCTGGTTGGTCACAGGTCTCCCAGATGATGACATACCCCAAGAAACAGCATGCCCACTAGTGCTGAACTGATAACTCTAAACAGGAAAGCTACAAATGACTCTTTAGGATGATGGCAAATGCACCAAGAGTTTGCCAATAGCAAATTCTTGAGTTAAACTCTGGGCACTTAGGTTCAGCTGAGTCTAGTGAAAGGGTTAACCATCTCCCAGGCCTCCCCTCTTCCCTATCCTGGGTCATGTTGTCTAAAAGCGAGGCTCCCTGTACCACTGCTAACCCAAGACATATCCTAATGACAGTATAATTAGAAGTATCATTGTGGTAATGATTCTTTTCATCTGGAACACAGGCTCACAAAAGGGGGCTCTTATTCCGCTAATCCCCCCCCTTCCTCTCTCCCATCCTCATCTTTTCCCCTACTGAAGGTCAGCAGAACAGGGTTAATACCAGGTGTTTGACAAGTCCTCAGACTCAGGGCTAATCAAACTAATTAAAGAGAAACGCATCCAAATTCTAGCAAATTATTTTACTTTTAAAATGCTTCCCATTCATCAGGCTTGGTGGGTTTGCTTAATGAAGGTGACAATGGGCCTCTTGTTCCTGCGACCTGTAGCCACTTGGTTCGGGTTCAGTGGGCCCAGAGAGAGGCATCCAGGCCTTAATCTGGTCTTTCTTTTCTTCTTAAAAATCCAAAGGGTAGAGAAGTTTCTGATTTTTATCAGACCCGCCAAGACAGGAAAAGAAAGACAAAAACCATCTCCATGAACTGACTTGATATAACCAGAATCTATTTGTTTGACTTAAAGGCCTTTTGGAAGACTTCCATTGTTCATTTCCCATGTGTAGAATAATACAAGACATTAGGGAATCATTAGAGCCACCACTATACTTCCCAATCCCTAAAACCAAGAAACCCCAGGAACCTGTTGCAGTACCCTGCAGCTCAGGACTCTCCTAGGGTGTGCCTATTTCAGCCCCTCTCCCAAGATCCCCTTGGAAATAAAGATATTGGAGATATCGAGGCCGGATATGAAAGAGAAAATGAAGTTTTGATTCTTAACAGGAGTGATTATTCTTTTAAGTCAAAGGACTTTTCATTCCCATATTCACCAAGTACATCTCAGATGGAGCTGCTCTCTGCATGAGCAAAATAATACCTCCGTATAAATAAGTAGGTAAAGTGTTTGGAGGAAAATTTGAGCATTTAGAACAAATTGAGATTAAAATTCATGTGCTCCTGGCATGTTAAAAAGAAAATCCAACAGACAACCGTACTAATAAATTTAACATATTTAACAAGGCACAGATATTTAAGATGTGGCTTTTAATAATGTTAACCAAATTCATCATGAGCTTATGGTTTTAAAACTCATAAGCCACAAATAAATACCACCTCCAAGATTCAAAACCTTAAAATCCAAATTATTTAATGTAATATCTTCTCATTTTGTGCAAAGATAGTAAACAGCATATTAATCCTACCATCCAAATAATTTTCTAGCATTTGAACATCATACTGAAAAACCACCATTGTTTATTAGAAACTAAAATTTAAATGAGCTGCTTTCTTTCATCAGGGTTTTCTTAAACTTTTAAAATTATGTTTCTGAGCTTAAAGTGTTATTTCTTTAAACTTTCATGGGAAACACCTTTCCCCTCCTCTTTGCAAGCTAAATGCAGATCAGGACTGGTCAACACGACCTCACTAGTCTGACTAATCGTGAAGATTATTTTATGTCTAAGAAATGAATTTGCACCTGTGATATAGTTCATTGTTTCCAGGTTGAAAATTATTAGATTTCGGGTTGGGGATTTAGCTCAGTGGTAGAGCACTTGCCTAGCAAGCACAAGGCCCTGGGTTCGATCCTCAGCTTAAAAGAAAAAAAAAAGAAAATTATTACATTTCATACATAAGACATTCCATATTCAAATGGCTCTTTTGTTTCTCTGAATAGAAGAAAAGCTGAACAGATAGTTACATGAGATCACTTTGGGTATTGCTTCCTTTGGTGTTTTGAGACATGATAACTCCATAATGAGTTAATGGGAATTATGACAAAAGAGGTGAGATGGTTGGCTTTCACCCATTATTATAAACAGTGAAGAAATACATATTATAACTGAAAGAGGAAACAGCTTTCAGCAAACTATCTAACCTCTAGGTACAGACTTCTTTTATATGTCTACTTGCTCCATTTGTCTAAGAGAATAGACAAATGCATCCTGTTTCAAATTAATATGCAGCATCTTTCATTTTGGGGGTCCCCTGGACATATTTGTGAAAAGTTTATGACCAGCTTAGGGCATCTCATTTCTATGTAGATTCTGCCCACCCCCTCATCTGTGCCAAACAAGAAAGATGTTTTAGAAAATCACGATTTCCAAATTCATCAATATGTGAAATGGCTCAAAGTATAAAATGGACCAGTGTCTGGAGGCAGATTCTCTTGCAGTTGATTTTAGCATCCTTAACCAATGCACAAAAGCTGTTTTGAAAACCAAATGGATTTGAAACTGGAAAAAAAAACAACCCACATGAATAAAGGTTTTACTTTTTTAAATCCTGCAACAACCTTAGAAAGTCCATAAAGAAGATGAAATGTAGCAGTTTAGACATTTTCAATTTAATGTGAACACTGAGGTGGATCTGACCTGAGTGGCTCCAGCTTTACCCAGAGTTACTCTGAAATCTTTGCTTATTTCTTGCTCAACAGGATGGATCCAAGTCATGAGAAATGTCAAGTCCTCGGTGGCTGTGCTTTCTTGGTCATTTCTTAAGGTCAAGAACTAGACTTAATGTGTGGGCTTTCAGATGGTAATATTGAAATCAAATTCATTTGTCGGCTGAGTTTAAGACACAATAGGAAAACCATTATCAAAAAGCAGCCACAAACATTTGTTTTAAAAAAGGGGGAATGCTTCTTTATTTCTCTTATTCCTGTAGTCCCAACTATATAGGCACAAATTCTCTGCCTCCAACTGCTCTTATAGAAACTACCAAAAAAAAAAAAAAATTAAAATATCTTATCTTTCCCTCACATTTCTACCCCAAAAATGTCCCCTCCACACACACTTTTTTCAGAGTCCTTTTTTTTTTTTTTTCATCACCTAGGGAATTAAATCCCAGCTATGGATTCAAAATGACAGATTTTGTGGGTTTTACTTTTCAGCGATGATGTCATTTGTGGGGAATTGTTGGGTAAACCATACACTCTTTTCAGAAACCTGCAATTACCTCTTTGAATAAAGAGATCAATGTCATGTTTCTAGAAATAATGGCTAATGATACGTCTCCCAAAAGGAAGTGGCGTTATTAATTACCTCATTGTGAACACACAGTTTATAGACAGCTCAGAGGGCCACTCGCCCAATTAAGTATAATGACTA
This sequence comes from Onychomys torridus, assembly GCF_903995425.1. NCBI lineage: Eukaryota > Metazoa > Chordata > Mammalia > Rodentia > Cricetidae > Onychomys > Onychomys torridus. The sequence continues at coordinate 179,428,955 of NC_050443.1, forward strand.
TAGCTTCAGTTAGTCCAACTGCATCTGGATTAACAAGCCTAGAGCTTTACAGGCAAGGGAGGTAGACATGTGCAGTTAGGCATGCTCCCAGGCCATACCTGCACACAGCAAAGATGTGGCAGCAAGAAGGGAAAATTCTCAACAATTTTGCAATCATCCCCTTTGTTTCTATGTCAGTATTGACCTCACCTCCAATGTTGTTTAAACTGTATAATTTATATTATATGTTAACTATATACTTATATGTAAAATTATTTTAAATGAGTTTAAAGATATAAAATTTTAATATTGTATTTAAAATTATATTTGAAATGTATTCATTTCTGTATATACTCATAAAATGTATGATTCATATAATAATTTATATGTAAGTTGTATGGGTAATTACAGAACTATATATTTATATATAAAATATAGTAGATATATTAATAACTTAATACAAAAAATTGACAAAAAAACAATGAACCATGACCCAAGAGGCTGCAGATACTAACTAGAATTTACCTCTGTCAAAAATAAAGATATTGGATGTGGTGATACCTACTGTAATCCTAGTACTCTGGAGGTGAATTCAAGACCAGCATAATAACAAAAACTAAAACTAAAAGAACAAAGACAAAGTCTGTGTGTGTGTCTCTGTCTCTTTCACACACACACACACACACACACACACACACACACACACACACACACACACCTGTGATTAACTGTTCATATTTTCCCCCTTTTTTATTGTATTTGTGTTTTAATTTACATATCCCCTGTCCTCCCCCCTCCCGCCACCTCCCCCTTCCCCCCTCCCCCCCCCCCCCGTCCCCTCCCCTCCATTCCCATCTCCTCCAGGGCCAAGACTCCCCTGGGGATTCATTTAAATTTGGTGGATTCAGTACAGGCAGTACAGAAGGAGGAGGGACTGTGGGAGCATGAATTGTTGAGCCCAGGATTGGAAAAAGCACGGGGATGAAAGGCCAGATGAACGGAAGCACATGAATTGTGAACCAAAGGCTTTGGAGCCCCCAGCTGGATCAGGCCCTCTGGATAATTGAGACAGTTGAGTGGCTTGGACTGTTTGGGAGGCATCCAGGCTGTGGGACCTGGACCTGTCCTTAGTGCATGAGCTGGCTATTTGGAACCTGGGGCTTACACAAGGACACTTTGCTCAGCCTGGAAGGAGGGGACTGGACCTGTTCATATTCTTTTAAGTTGCAGGAAAGGCTAGCTAGCAAACCTTGCACACGGACCCATGTGCTAAGATCAGTCATATTTTAGATCATGTCATCCTGCTTTCCAGTAGTGCTGGGCTATTTGTTTCATTGAATTTTCTAACTACTATGGAGGCTACATGGTGAGCTCTGGGTAGTGACATGGGACAATTAACATGTGTTCTGTTTGTCTCATTAACAAAAGTTTGTCAAAGCACTGTATCACTGACAAAGGACATGTCCCACTCCCCAACTCTGGCTACAGTGGGCTCTCTTTGGCTCCAGCATGGACCAGAGGGGACTCTCCTCTTGTGAGGATGTCACTGGTGTTACAGAGAAGGAACTAGGGATGCTGAGTGTCCACATACCAACTGGATTGTCCATCTGAACATTGATATCAGGAGCTCATTAAAGTCTCCCTTGGCCATTTAAAAAACACCCATATGAACCCTAACAGACCATGTAGAATTAAAGAATCTTCCACAGATCACTGTATATGTCAGGAGTATGCCTAATTGCACCCCTAGGAAAACACTAGCATGTGGGTGCCATGAGCACAAACACAGTGTTCACAACAGTAGTATTTAAGACTAAAAATTATAAACAATGGAAATCTGAACAGAATACTATGCAGCAAGGAAGATCAATAATGAGTACATATGTATAAGTGGTTAAAATGTGAGTGAAGAGATGCCAGGCACAAAGTCTAAGAGAGCAGTTTAAGTCTGAAGAATGAGGCCAACATCAAGGGTCAGGGAGGTCTCAGAAGGCAGAAGTGCTTTGCAAGAATTGATGGGCAATGTGTTCACAAGATCTTCATACCCACCCTTTATCTATACAGTTATATTTAATTTAAGAGCATGAATATTCTATATCTACTATAAAATATTTTATTGTTTTCAATTATGTCTGAGTTATGAAAGCCAAGTTTCCTGGGAGAACACTACATATGAGGATGTTCCCAGCAATGTCATTTATAGAAGGGGAAAAAAGACAAGCAGTAGCCAGATATTATAATATGACAATGATTAAGTTCATAATGTGTTGTATGAAATTTTGTATGTGTTCTGACAAATAAAGCTTGCCTGGAGATCAGATAGGCAGAGCAGCCCATCACTAGAGAGTTCTTTTTTTTTTCCTCCATTTTTTAAAATTATATTTGTGTTTTAATTTTACATATCAGCCATGGGTTCCCCTGTCCTCCCCCGTCCTGACCCTGACCCCACCTTCCTCAAGCCCCTCCCCTCCATTCCCATCTCCTCCAGGGCCAAGACTCCCCTGGGGATTCAGCTCAACCTATAGATTCAGTACAGGCACGTCCAGTCCCCTCCTTCCAGGCTGAGCAAAGTGTCCCTGTATAAGCCCAAGGTTCCAAACAGCCAGCTCATGCACTAAGGACAGATTTGGGTCCCACTGCCTGGGTGCCTCCCAAACAGTTCAAGCTATTCTATTGTCTCACTTATCCAGAGGGCCTGATCCAGTTGGGGGATCCACAGCTTTTGATTCATAATTCATGTGTTTCCATTAGTTTGGCTATTTGTCCCTGTGCTTTTCCAAGCAAAATGCCCAACAGTCCAATTAAGAAATGGGCTATAGAACTAAACAGAATTCTCAACATAAGAAGTTCAAGTGGCTGAAAGACATTTAAGGAATTGCTCAACATCCCTAATTATCCGGGAAATGCAAATCAAAATGACTCTGAGATACCACCTTACACCTGTCAGAATGGCTAAGATCAAAAACACTGAAGACAGGTTATGCTGGAGAGGATGTGGAGCAAGGGGAACTCTCCTCCACTGATGGTGGGAATGCAAGCTTGTATAGCCACTTTGGAAATCAATACGGTTCTTCCGTAGAAAATTGGGAATCCATCTCCCCCAAGACCCAGCTGTAGCAGTCTTGGGCATATACCCAAGGAATGCTCAATCATACCACAAGGGCATTTGCTCAGCTATATTCACATTAGCATTGTTTGTAATAGCCAGAACATGGAAACAACCTAGATGCCAACTGAAGAATGGATAAAGAAAATATGGTACATATACACAATGGAGTACTACTCAGCAGAGAAAAACAATGACATCATGAGGTTTGCAGGCAAATGGATGGATCTAGAAAAAACCATCCTGAATGAGGTAACCCAGACTCAGAAAGACAAACATGGTATGTGCTCACTCATAGGAGGATACTAGATGTAAAACAAAGATGACTAGACTGCTACTCACAACTCCAGGGAGGCTACCTAAAAAAACAGGACCCTAAGAAAGACACAGGGATTGCCCAATGACAGAGAAATGGATGAGATCTACATGAACAACCTGGACGACAGTGGGAGTAATGAAGGGCAAGGTTTGAGGGAAAGAGATCTTAGGGGAGCAGGAGATCCCAGTTGGATCAAGAACAGAAAGGGAGAAGAAGGAATAACAGACCATGATAAATGATGACCACATGAGAACAGAAAGAAGCAAAGTGCTAGAGAGGTCCCCAGAAATCTACAATGATACATCCACTGTAGACTACTGGCAATGGTTGAGAGAAAGCCTGAACTGACCTAGTCTGGTGATCAGATGGCCAAACACCCTAACTGTCATGCTGGAACTCTCATCCAATAACTGATGGAAGAGATCCTTGGCCAGGCCCCAGGTAGAGCTCCAGGACTCCAATTGTCAAGAAAGAGGAGGGACTGTAAGAGTGTGAATTATTGAGAGTTCTTATCTCTGTGATCTCAGAGGTAAGATTCTGTCTCTACAAACCCTCAGACTGAATGGGCATGCTAAAAATCCTGTCTCCACCTGCCTAGTGCTGGGATTAAAGGTGTGAGCCCCTCATATGCTGGGATCAAAGGTGTGAACTATCACTGCCTGGCCTCTGTGGTTAACTAGTGGCTAGCTCTGCCCTCTGATCTCCAAGCCAGTTTTATTTGTCAGAACACAAACAAAATACCATACAACATTTACCCCTTTTTGTCTAAACAAAAAGGAAAGGTTTTAATTAACATAGAAAACTATATATAATAAGTACAATAACAATATACAAAAATATACAGTAAATAATTACATTAACAATGTCTTGTCCATTAGCAGTTGACAAATTCAGAGAAAATACTCCAATATCTATTTTGATAAGTCCACAATGTTGTACCTATTTCACTTTCTCAGAGTCTTACACACTTTACATCTCTTTTGTGAGTTTCTTTTCTGAGTCTACTATCAAGGGAAATTATATAACTATCTAGTCTTCAACTCCATCAGAGACCTGAGAAGGATATAATATTACTTGAGTAAACAGGAAGTGCAGAGCAAATGACTTCCAAAAAATAAGAAATAACAGAAACAGCTGGCTACCTGGACAGTCACCCAAGGTTGCTCTACAACATTGGGGCATCCATCTTTGGCCTACAGGACTAGAATATCTCACAGACTTCTCTGTGAAGAATTTTTCAAGGACTGTTCCACCTTGTCTTGGCAAAGTTATGCAGTCACTTTTTTTTCCGTCCTGCTTGTCCGATTTGGACAGCATACTGTCAGCAGTTGAGGCAAGGGTACTTTCTTGCCCACTGGCTAACTTTTGCCACAAGAAAAGCAAACTCCATATAGAGTTTCTTGGATGGTTATTCAAGTTCTTCTCTGAAGTAGATTGGTGCTGCCAGGAGCAAACATGTCTCATTGAATAAAAACAAAAAAACAAAAAAACTTGTATTCTTAAAACATCTTAAATGCTATATATTCTGTAGATCTCTGAAGTGTTTGAAGACCACTTGCCTATCTAAAATATATTTCTGTTTAACCTTGAAAATATACCTAACATGACTGTAAATTCTATTGTAATAAGATAACTACTAACCTACATTTCTTTATTATTCTAAATAGTTTGTAATAATGACTTTCAAGGACTAGACATTTACATTACATTGTTAGATGAGCTGTATAGGTACAATACCTTGAACAAGAGTAGAAAATTATGTACAGTATGTTATAACCAAAATAATCTTAAATTTGTATCAATATACAAAAATCCAAGCCAATGTAAAATATTTAAATCTAGTAGTTGCTTTTTAAAAATAGATTAAATAATCTACCTTTTATCCTATTTCTATATCCACTTTTTTTTCAGAACAAGATCCCTGAATCTAATCTCCTTTGTTCAGATTTTTCCTGTCCATTACCAATAACAACTTGTAACCAACCACCCTAAATGATGACAATTATCCATAATAGACTGAATGACCAAAAACCTCCCACCCTACTTTTTGGGAATGTGGGCATCATGTTCTTAAAATTACTTTCTTCTGTCTGGGGGCAACAGAATCACTAGAGAAGCCTGAAAAAATATGGGTTAATTGTCCAGTCCTGGGAGAGTTAGCTCTATCATTTGTTTTCCAGTGTCTGTGTAATGGGAACATTCAGAGCTTGTCTCAAGTCCTGGCCCGAGCAGTCTGTGTGGCTGGATCATCTCAGCCAGCCATCTTGAAATTGTGCTGAGCAATTTGTAGTCCAAAGTCAATCGATCTTTAGGTGGTGTTTGTCTGCTTCATGGCCTTACCATAGTCCAGATGGAATCGTCATTGTGGAATCCCATCCTCTTTTTTGGAGACTTCAGAGATCACATTAGGTCAGATTATTCCTTTTCTTGGTAATTTTTTTCAGGTAGTTCTCCTTTCTTCTTTGGAAGCTTATTTGTCCAAAGGTCTATAAATTCCTCAAGATAGTTGTTTTTATTCTCCTGGAAAGACAAAAACAAAACCTTCCCCAACCCTAACTTTGGGGTGTTTTCCTTTTGTCAAGTTATATCTGATCAAAAAAAGAGCATTTGTTAGTTATATAAGTTAGTTTAATTGAGTGGAAACACTGTTTGATGAACTATCACCTCTTTTAATCAAGAGGTCAATCTTGTTCAAATCTAATCTTTATCAATTTTGATTTATGGTTTCTCCTGAAAATTTGTTTTATTTTCTAAAGCTGTTCTATCATTCAGAGGAGTTTAGTTTTTTACAATTGGCATTAGGTCCTTTAATTCTCTGGGGAGTAGTTTCTCCCACAGTGACCAGGAACAACAGAACCAAATTTGACATGGGAGCCTGTAAAAGGCTCCTCAAGGTATTTCCTGATGGCAAAAGGTTACCCTAGCTGTCCCTAGTTGATCTGCATTCATTGGTCTAATATCTGCCTTTGCCACATCTTTAGCATACTCCAGAAAGGGTGGGGGGGCTTTTGTTTGGATTATTCCTAGGAAAAACATTGTTTCTAGGAACACCCTGACTACAATCCCTTTTTGGTGACCTTGTTTGCCAGAATTAAAACACTCAACAATTCGATTTTCTTTGATAATGTTATGGTCATTATCCAGAAAATGTCTCTTGCTAGTGGTTTATAAGAAGAGAAAGTTAGAAAGCTGCAGAGGCTGAGTAGTCTGTACTCAGAAGGTGGGATTCCTTTAGCTTTCTGTACTATTTGATAAGAAATAATCATTGGAACTTGAATTTCAACTTGCCCTCTAGCTACAAGGCACAAGGCAAGTAGCAGCAGTAGTCTCACATTCTCTATAAATATGATTTGTAATTTAAAAAGAGTGGGGGCTATCTGTAGTGTATATGCACTTATCAATGTTGGCGCTTGTGTGGATGTGCATGTAGGGCTGGAGGCAATGTTGTATGTCTTCCTCAATAACTCTTCCACCTTAGTACATATAGTTTCAATACAAAGTCTGTCAACATACCTGGAACCCCTGAATTCAGCTAGATTGGCTGGCCAGAGCTCCAAGAAACTGCCACACACAGCCCTGTCCCCAGCACTGGGATTACAGATGTACTCTGCTGCAAGCCCTCATGCTTGTACCATAAGCACCTTACCAACTAACTGAACTATCTCAGCAATAAATGAGATTTTAAAAAGGATTTCATGAAAAATGTAATAGCCAGAACCTGGAAGCAACCTAGATGCCCCTCAACCAAAATATGGATAAAGAAAATGTGGTACATATACACAATGGAGTAGTACTCAGCTGTAAAAAATAATGACACCATGAAATTGGCAGACAAATGGATGGAACTAGAAAATATCATCCTGAGTAAGATAACCCAGACTCCGAAAGACAAACATAACATTTACTCACTCGTTAGTGGATATGAGATGTAAAGCAAAGGAAAATCAGACTATAACCCACAGCTCCAGAGAGGCTAGTAAACAAGAAGGACCCTAAGAAGAACATACAGATCACCTTGAGAAGGGGAAACAGAGGAAATCTCTGTGAGTAAACTGGGGATGAAGAAGGGCAATAGAGGGGAGGTTATGGGAATGATAACATGAAGGAACAGGATGGTCCAGCTGGGGCAGGGATGGAGTAGGAAAGCAATGAAAGAGGTATCTTGACAGAGGGAGATATTATGGGGTAGTGGAAAAACCTGGTGCTAGGGAAATTCTCAGGAATCCACATGAATGAACCCAGATTAGACTATCAGCAATAGTGGAGATGGTGCCTGAACTGGCCTACCCTGGTAATCAGATTAGTGAATACACTAACTGTCATCATAGTTACTGATGGAAGCAGATGCAGAGACCCACAACCAAGCACCAGGCTGAGCTCCAGAAGTCCAGTCAAAGAGATGGAAGAGAGATTATATGAGCGGGGGTGGGGGGTGGGGAGGTGGGGGTGAGGGGTGGGAATGGGGGGGGGGGGTGGGGGGTGTCAAGATCATTATGGAGAAATCTATAGAGACAACTGAACCAAGCTCATAGGAACTCACGAACTTTAGACTGACAGCTGTGGAACCTGCATGAGACCATACTAGACCCTCTGCATATGGGAGACAGTTGTACAGCTGGGTCTGTTTGAGGGGCCCCTGGCAGTCTGATCAGGATCTATCCCTGGTGCATGAGCTGGCTTTCTGGAACCAATTACCTATGGTGGGACACTGTGCCAGGGTCCTGTGCTGTTGTTCCCTTTGGGGAAGGGGGACAAGTAGGCACAGAATCAACAACACAGACTCTGGGAAAATGTTGAAACAACGAGCTCAGTTTATTCAGGAAGAGGCAGCCTTGTATATCCTCCACCCCACTCTGGGGGAAGGTCTGATGAATATGCATCTGATGGTGTAGCATGGCTGCCTCTCATTGCTCCAGGTCATCTCCAGATCATGTCTCAGCTGCTGTTGCTAAGACCCTTAGGCAGACCCAGGTTGGCTCTCAAAGTATCTTTTTTACTGGTTTGGGTAAGCAGGCCCTCAAGCCTGATAGGGATGAGTCATCCCACAGGACACCTTGCTCATCCTTGATGCAGGGGGGAGGGGCTTGGTCCTGCCTCAACTGAATGTACCAGGCTTAGCTGTTCCCCCATGAGAGAACTTGCCCTTTTGGAGAAGAGGATGGGGGGGAAGGTGAGGGTTGGGGAACCAGAGGGAGGGAAGAGGGTGGGTCTGTGGTTGGTATTCAAAATGAATTTTAAAAATTTTAAAAATGTAGGGAAGAATTAGTAGGGTTTGAATCAAGTATCTTGAGCAAGGACAATGGCAGCTATTGTCCCCATCAGGACATGGAGGCTAGGAACCCCAGAAGCATTAGGGCACAACCACATCTGTGAAGAATAGTCCCTTTTCTTTTACCCCAGCACCTCCTTGAGGACTAGGCCATGCAGTATGAACCTACAATGTGGTCCTCTCACAGCCATTGGCATTCAGGTGTCCATTGAGGTTGAAACAGGAGCCTCTGCTGTGAAGGTCCTCTCCATTCTGACACACTCTGGTTCAGTCATGGTCATCAATGCCTTTCTTCCAACTGCCCAGCTCAGTTTTCAAATTATTTCTCTCTCTCTCCATCCAGAGGGACATTAGAATAAATTGGCACAATAGTCACTTATAGCCAGTAATCCTGAATTAGCAAGCTTCCTGTCCCCAGCATGCCCTTCTCGCCAACATTCCCTTTCAGAGATCTACAGAGCAGCTTCCCAAAAGCTTTCTGTATGATTTTTGGCTCAGAGAACATTAAGTCTACTACCAAGGCATAGCAGTAGCTGTGAGAAGCATGAAGCAAACTTTGGATGAGTATGTGGACAGATGAGGCACTCCCAAGATGAGCCCTAATTTAGAAAACACAGTAGTGGTTTACCTCCCATCCAAATATTCCACAACTCATTCACACAGCAGTTATTTGTTGATTCCTCATCAGGTGCCACATACTTCTCTTGTCACCCATACACACTAGTGAAAAGGCTCTGGAAGTCCCCATAGACAGAAGAAAAGCAGGCCAGCCAAAGAATAAAAGCTACATATGCTGGGCTGGGTAGATATCTCAGTCAGTAAAGTGCTTGCCTTATAAGCACAAGGAATTGTGATCACCCTCCCCCCACCCCCCCCAAAAAAAAAACATGTAGAAAAAAAGCCAGGATTTGCAGCACATCCTTATAGTCACAACACGGGCAGTCTCTCTAGTCAGCCAGCCACCCAAACATATTTGTAAGTTTCAAGCCAGTGACAGATCCAAAGAAAAGGGTGGATGTTACCTGAGGAGGAATCATGCCCAGGGTTGTCCTCTATCCTGCACACACACCTGAAGATGCATGTCCCACATGCATGCATATACACACAACCAAAGAGTCCAGACTGTGCCTGAATCACTCTGTTCAGCTGGGGATTAGGTAACTCCAGGAAAGCTGAACTGTGAAGTCAGTCTGCTTCTTGAGGGAGATGGGAAGTAATGGCTTCACACTCAGGCAGTTCTGGTCTCTGGGCTGTGGCTAAACTCCAGCAGGCATCTGTGGTGACATGAACCACAGCTGGCAGTTACACTTACAAGAAGTTCCATTTTCTAAGATGCCATTCTTTTCTATATTCACACATATAAAACAATGCTGTGAAATGAAATGCAGTAGAAACATTTAAATCACCTGTAATTCACTACCCCAGCATAAATATTTCTTGTGTATATAGTTACTTCTAGTTTTTGCCTGTGATTTTACATAGTTCTTGTCATATGTGTACATATTTACTTGTGTTTTTAAATATTATATCATACACACCTTTCCCTATTCTTCCTAGCCTATATAGTCAATACTTTAATCTCGATATTATTAAACCACCAATCTAATATTCTGTAATTTATCTAGTCAATTCCTTTCTTTGGGGAATTCAGATGATTCTATTATTTTACTATTATGGAGAAACTTATAATTGATATTGTTATGCATAACCCCCTTTCCTTCATATTTTCTCATGAGTTTGATATTAGTCATTGTATTTGTTATTAATCTCATTGATATAACCAAAATACCTAACAAGCAGCTTAAGGAGGGAAAGGCTTATTTTGAATTACAATGGAAGGGTTAGGGTCCATCCTGTAGGAGAAGGTAGCACAATAGGAGTATGAAGCAGATATCACATTATGCCCCCTATCAGGAAGCAGAGAGATGAATGCTGATGCTCAGCTGAATTTCTCTTTTTTATTTAGTCTAAGACTCCAACTCATGGGATAGTATCACCTACATCCAAGCTGTGTCTTACTAAATGGGTTAAAGCATTCTGGATAATCTTCATATGCATACCCAGACACGTGTCTCCTAGGTGATTGTAAAGACAGTCAATCAACAATGAAAACTGACCACCACCGTCTTTTTAACATATTTCCTCATGGCTATGTTTGCATTTGTCCTCTTCCTCTGTCCAGTACTTTTCTTAGGAGTTACTTCTGAACGTCCCAGATGCCCTGTGCTTTCACCCAAGGGAAGACACCCTAGGGCAAAGGTCCTATCCAGGTTCAGTTCTTACAACAACCTATCTCTGTCTCTCTCTTTCTCTCTCCTAACTCTCCTCTATATGCAGTCTTATAGAAGGAAAACATGAAACAGTACTCTTTGGAGGAAGAGGACTTTCCTTAAGCAATACATGTAGAAAGGGCATAGTGAGGAGTGATTTAACATACAGTCCAGAAGCCCCTTCAGCCCAGACTGTGTCTCAGCCCCATTTGGGTGGATATAACAAAATACCATAAACTGGGTGGTTTATAAACAGAGAAATTTGCTTCTTACCGTTGGAATTGATCAAGGTCAAGGCACAGTGTTTGGCAGGGGTGTACTTTTTGACTCACAAGCAGCACCTTCTTGCTGTGTCTTCACATAATGGAGGGGCACAGAAGCTTGCAAGACCTCTTTCTGAGACACTAATGCCATCTATGACCATCTTCCCTCATTACCTCTCCAAAGCCCCTCCTCCTGTATGTCACCCTGGGGCTAAGCTTTCAAAATATCAGTTTGGGAGGAGACCAAACATTCAGACCTTGTATTTTCTCCTTCTTGCTGTGTTAGATGGGTCCCCCATGTGGAATCAGACAAGTGAGGTGAAAATTTTTAAATGTGCACTTAACTAATCTGAGTGTGAGCCAACAAGGACATTGAAGAGTCTCTTTGGGGAATCCAAAACAGAAAGAATTTCCTTCTTTTTTTGTTTCTTTAGGAATCAAGTTTTAGGGGACGCAGAGGTGGTTAAGGATAGAAAATACTGTTCTTAAAAGTCTCACTTTGACAATTTCACTAAGATGGTCTATTATAGGTTCAAGCTCTCCTAAGCACAATGCCCTAAGACTTTCCAGCTGTGCTTACTGATCAATCTGAAGAATGACATTTCTGAGAATGACTTCTATCAATCCAGCCATCACCATCAATGGAATTCATGTGACTATGAAATAAGAAATGCCAAGGAATTTGCCTCTTTGCTATTGGATTGAGATTTGATGGAAGAAACAGCTAGGCAATTAATTCTATTTAGGAACCATGCATCTCAGCTTTGAAGTGAAATGGATTTCCCTGTGGCTTTATATTGGTTACAGCTTTTATTAAATTCAATTACTTTTCCCTCTGGTCAGCTCCATAAAGGTACATTCATAGAGTGGGATGGCTCTTAACAGAACTATTTCCACTGGAAAAGATGGTGCCTGAGTGGATTTGGCCACTAAAAAGGGTGGTTCTATATAAGCAAAATAACAGATGAAAGGGTGTGTTTGTGTGGTGGTCTTCAAGTTTTGCCACCCCTTCATCAGATAGCAAAGCAAAGCAAGACTGAATCTCATTATCCATTTGCTACTGTCATGCCTGTATCCCCACTCAATGCCCTTTGTCCTGTGACTACAGAAACCAGTGAAACCAGAAGATGAAGGGACTCTTCTCTGGAGATTTCTGGAGGTTCAGATTGTTGACATGGGAAAAGCCCAGAGAAAAATTATCTGCAAAGATCACTGGGAAACAAGGCCACCAGCTCTAGGCCTAGTTCTATCTCTAGCCATAGGAGATTGGTGGCATCTGTTCCTGAATCTTGTCTTCATATGACCTAAGGCAGGCCTGATGACTCAGCCTCCCAGACCTGTATGGCTGTCTTAAGACTCAAACAGAAGAGTAAGATGGTAAATAGGTTACCATTGCAAGGCATTGGGGTGTGTGGGGGGAGGTTTTCATTTGCAATTTATGAACTATTAAATTGTTGTTTCAATGTTATTTCATGTAAACCATGGTTTGAATAATTTTCTTTTCCTGATGTTCTAGAATGTATCTTACTGTGTGGAAAGAATGACCTTCTCCCCCAAAATTCCTATTCAGAGATATTTCTAAAATCTAATATTATTTGGCTAGAAAGTGACTGCAAACATTGACTGCATCATCAGCCAATCAGGTGGCAGCTCCCAATGAGGGCACTTTCTGACTTCACGTCCAATGTATTTCTCTAATAAAATGACCAATTTTACAAGTCCCGGGCATTGCTTAAAAATGGTTGTATTAGGATCAAAAGCTCTGGTGGCACCTGGGACCAATAAGTGGTCTGTTTCTTCCAGAAACATCACCTACTTCAGCCCCAATCCTGGTTTCGTGAAATTAAGAAGCACAAAAAACATTAGGCAGGCTCAAAGAGCTCATTGAAGAATTATGTAGGTAAAATTCAATATTATAAGCTGGTAATTTTCCTCCAGGTTTGTCATTGAAAGGAGCCAAGTCTTAACTACAATCAGCATGCCTTCCACCAGTAAAACACTTCCCAAATGAGATTCAAACTCAGTCACAAAGAAGTAGCCTAAGTACAGTTGAACCTGATTGTTTAATGTCTACATTGCCCTCCCTTACTTTACTTTGTGAAGTTGTAATAGACATGAGCTCCAGGCAGAGCCATTTCAGCTGGCATATCCATCATGCCTGATATTAGAAAGAGCATCCTTGATGCAAAAGATCACCAGTAGCCACATCAGACTTCGCAGTGGAAGGATCCTATACTTTGGGTATACAGTGTTTGGCAATCCAATTGCTTAATCATCATGTGTTTCCATTAAATAACTAAAGTTTTGTACACTGATACAGACAATGGGGTTAATGTAGGGGCATAGGACATGGTTCTGGGCTTAATGGGCTCTGAATGTAGTTTAACAAACATGTAAAGACAGTGGCTTAAATTCCATGATTTTTATCAAATGACCACACTGATTGTCTATTATGTAGGATGAGTTTATCTAGGATCTCAGACAAGGGCACAATACATCTGCTCAGAGAATGGAGTAATGTCTTTCTTAGACAAGCTGCTGGAACTAGTCACCTATGTGTTTTTTATAAATATACTTAATTGAGATCTAGATTTTTCATAAAAATTAACTCAAAATGGACTATAAACTAAAATTTACAACACAAAACTATTAAATTCTTAAAGATAGAAAACAAAAAATTAGATAGTCATGGCTATGGTGATGACTTATAAATCATAGCAAAGGTGCTGTCTATGAGAAAAATAATAGATATGCTGGATTTCACTAAAAATAAAAAAATATGCTTTGTGAAAGACACTATAAATAGAATTGTAGCTAGAGTTTTCCTGGTTTTGCCTGGCCCACAGTCAGGACAATTCTCTCTCACCTGCCAGTCCTGCAGCCACTCAGACCCAACCAAGTAACCACACAGAGACTTATATTTCTTATAAACTGTATGGCTGTGGCAGGCTTCTTGCTAACTGTTCTTATATCTTAAATCAACCCATTTCTATTAATCTATAAGTTGTCACATGGCTTGTGGCTTACCGGTATCAACATCTGCTTCTCATTGTGATGGTGGACAGCATCTCCTGACTCAGCCTTCCTCTTCCCAGAATTCTCTTTCTCCTGTCCCACCTATATATACTTCCTGCCTGGATACTGGCCAATCAGTATTTTATTCATTAACCAATCAGAGCAACATATTTAACATACAGAACATCCCACAGCACAGAATAATGTGTGTTATCAAAACAATAAACAAAATACAATGAGGACACGAAGTTGGGAAGATCTGGAGAGAATTAGAGAGGCAAGTGTAGGGTGGAAGTGGCCACAACCACTGTATACATGCATTGAAATTCTCAAACAGTAAATAAAAAGAATAAGATTAGGAAAAATGTTTATAAAAGATACATCTTGTAAATAAAGATATATTTGCCCCCAATTATATAAAACACTCTTAAAACTCATCAATAAAATGTTAATACTTTAATTAAAAAGTAGCTGTTAAAACACAGCAAAAGAGGGTTGGGGAAATAGCTCAGTCAGTAAAATGCCTGTCTTGGAAACCTAGTGACCTAAATTTAGATCCCCAACACCCAAGTAAAGAGTCCAGACATGGTGGTAAGAGCTTGTAATCACAGCACCAGGGAGGTGGGGACTGGGTGATTCCTTGAACTCATCAGCCAGCTACATCAGGTTCAGTGGGAGACTCTGTCTCAAAAAATAGAGAGTGATTAACAGAGCGACACCAACCTCAGTAAATACACCTAGGAAGCAGCCACTGAGTGTTTGAATGTCCCGTCTGCTGCTTATGTTTAATTTCTCCTTCTCAGCAGAGACCTTCTACCTGAACTGAGACTCAGCCTTTACCTTGATAAACACATGTGTGGGAGAAGACAATGTAACCCTTCCCTATGAGTCATTCTGATGGGAAGGTGGTGGCACCTCTGCCTTTCTTAATATGGTATTGCTTGCTTTCTATGCGTCATAACATTCTTTAAAGTCCTTTTGAATTACATACCAAATTCAGATCACATGATATCAGTGACTGTTTATCATGCTCAGTCACCAATAATTTTATGTGAGAATGTGTAATCTTTCACAATTCCACATTTTGAAATGTGTGGAAAATCATTCAAAGACAATTAGTCAAGCTAACATAATTGTACTTCAGAGAAATAATTTTTCAACGATTTAGAAGAAAGAGGGGTGGCGATAAAAAAATATGATAGCAGAGTTTCAGATAGGCAAAGGGCCAGATGATGTAATCATTCATAGACTCATGATTCCAGAATCTGGAAGATTATATTATTGTACGTGTAATGATGAGTCAGAACAGAGATATGCATGTCATCTAACAAGGCCTCTTAGATCTTTATTATTGGGCTGCAACCTAACTGAATCTATTGATGTTGGTGAATTATGAGTCAATCAAAACAAAGTTGGGAAGCCCCAACAGCAGGGTCAAAGGCCAAGATAAAAGTCTTTAAGTTTTCATCAAATGTTTCTACCTCACTCATTTCAGGCACGTGGTAAAGTTGTATTTTATGACCCTTTGCCTTTGATATAGAACTGTTTTACCAGTACTAGTCACTAACTTGTGATCACAGATAATTTGCCATTTCTCAGTGGAGGATTTAACTAGGTTCTCCTCAGCCATCTCTTTCGCAATACCAATAAGATTTCAAAGAACATCAGCTCTATTTCTTTGGGCACTAAAGACATCTCAAAGAAGAGCCTCCTAGGCAAGCTGCAGTAAACATGCAGCATGAGAAACAAGTCTTAGTTATTCCAAACTACTGATATTTAGGGGATAGTTATTACTAAAGCATGACCTTGCTGATCATGATGGATAGTGCACCCATCTCCCTAGGACAGAGCTCTGCAGTCTAAATACTTCATCTGTACTTAGGGTTCTATTTGAAGTCAGGAACAATAACTGAAAACTTCAAGATATCTAAATGAGGGGACTAGAGAAATGGCTCAGTGGTTAAGAATCCTTGCAGATCTTGTAGAGGACCAGAGTTCCTAGCACTCACATTGGGTGGCTCATAGATGCCTATAACTCCATGTCCCTCTTTTGGCCTCATTGAGTAATCCCACAGGTATACACATAAAAGAATAAAATAATTTAGAAAATATATCTATGGTGGTTTGAATAGGAATAACCTCCATAGACTCATGTGTAAGGTACCGGCAAGCCACAAACTACATGGCAAAGTATAGGTTAATAGAAATGGGTTAATTTAAGATATGAGAACTAGATAACAAGAAGCCTGAGCCATTAGGCCAAACAGTTTAAATAATATAAGTGTCAGAGTGTTTATTTTATAAGTGGGCTGTTGGATTACAAGGCTTGGCAGGGGCTGGAGAGAAGCTCTCCAGCTGCACTCATGTGTTTGAATACCTGTTCCATAGGAAGTGGAACTATTAGGAGGAATGGCCTCCTTAGAGTAGGTGTGGTTTCATTGGAGGAAGTGTGTTACTAAGTGGTGGGCTTTCTTTGAGGTCTCAGAACCTGAAGCCAGTTCTCTTCTTGCTGCCTGCTGATCAAGATGTAGAACTCCTCTACTGAAAATTCTCTGTTTAGATCTGTACTCCATTTTTAAATTTTGTTTTTTCAATGTCTAGTTTCTTGAGTTCTTTATATATTTTGGATGTTAGCCCTCTGTCAGATGTGAAGGTAAAAATCTTTTCCCATTCTTTGGGTTGCCATTTTATCCTATTGACAGTATCCTTGACTTTATAGAAGCTTTTCCATTTCATGAGGTTCCATTTACTAATTGTTGAGCTTAGTGCCTGCATTATTGGTGTTCAGGATGTTGCTTCCTGTGCCAATGCATTCAAGGCTACTCCATACTTTCACTTCTATCAGACTCATTGTGTCTGTTTTTTTTTTAATTTATTATATTTGTGTTTTAATTTTACACATCAGCCATGAGTTCCCCTATCCTCCCCCCTCCCAACCCCAATCCCACCTTCCCCCCAGCCTCTCCTCTCCATTCCCATGTCCTCCAGGGCCAAGACTCCCCTGGGGATTCACTTAAACCTGGTAGATTCAGTACAGGCAGCTCCAGTCCCCTCCTTCCAGGTTGAGCAATGTGTCCCTGTGTAGGCCCAAGGTTCCAGACAGCCAGCTCATGCACTAAGGACAGGTTCGGGTCCCACAGCCTATATGCCTCCCAAATAGTTCAAGCTATCAGTTGCCTCACTTATCCAGAGGGCCTGCTCCAGCTGAGGGTTCCACAGCCTTTGGTTCATAATTCATGTGTTTCCATTAGTTTATCTATTTATCCCTGTGCTTTTCCAATCTTGGTCTCAACAATTCACGCTCTTACAGTCCCTCCTCTTTCTTGACAATTGGACTCCTGGAACTCCACCTGGGGCCTGGCCGAGGATCTCTTATGCTGGAGAGGATGTGGAGCAAGGGGAACTCTCCTCCATTGCTGGTGGGAATGCAAGCTTGTACAGCCACTTTGGAAATCAATATGGCGCTTCCTTAGAAAATTGGGAATCCATCTCCCCCAAGACCTAGCTGTAGCAGTCTTGGGCATATACCCAAGGAATGCTCAATCATACCACAAGGGCATTTGCTCAGCTATGTTTATATCAGCATTGTTTGTAAGAGCCAGAACCTGAAACAACCTAGAGCCCTTCAACTGAAGAATGGATAAAGAAAATATGGTACATATACACAATGGAGTACTACTCAGCAGAGAAAAACAATGACATCATGAGGTTTGCAGGCAAATGGATGGATCTAGAAAAAACCATCCTGAGTGAGGTAACCGAGACTCATAAGGACAAACATGGTATATACTCACTCATAGTAGGATACTAGATATAAAACAAAGATGACTAGACTGCTACTCACAACTCCAGGGAGGCCACCTAGAAAATGGGACCCTAGGAAAGACACAGGGATCACCCAATGACAGAGAAATGGATGAGATCTACATGAACAACCTGGACGACAATGGGAGTAATGAAGGGCAAGTTTCGAGGGAAAGAGAGCTTAGGGGAGCAGGAGAACCCAGTTGGATCAAGAACAGAAAGGGAGAACAAGGTATAACAGACCATGATAAATGATGACATGAGAACAGGAATAGGTAGAGTGCTAGAGTGGTCCCCAGAAATCCACAATGATACATCCTCTGTAGACTGCTGGCAATGGTCTCAAGAAAGCCTGATCTGACCTAGTCTGGTGATCAGATGGCCAAACACCCTAACTGCCATGCTGGAACTCTCATCCAATAACTGATGGAAGTCATTGTGTCTGGTTTTATGTTAAGGTCTTTGATCCATTTGGACTTGCATTTTGTGCAGGGTGACGGAATCTATTTGCATTTTTCTACATGCAGGCATTTAGTTATGCCAGCACCATTTTTGAAGATGCATTCTTTTTTCCACTGCATATTTCTGCCTTCTTTATCAAAACTCAGGTGTCTGTAGGTATGTGGATTTATGCCTGGGTCTTCGATTCTATTCAATTCCATTCCACATAAATGTGTCTGTTTTTCATGCCAATATCATGTGGTTTTTATTACTATAGTTCAGTAATATAGTTTGAAATCAGGGATGGTGATACCTCTGGCAATTCTTTTATTATATGATAGGTTTAGATATCCTGGGGATTTTGGTTTTCCATATTATGTTGAGTATTGTTCTTTCAAGGTCTGTAAAGCATTGTGTTGGAATTTTGATGGGGATTGCACTGAATCTGTAGATTGCTTTTGGTAGCATGGCCAATTTTACTATGTTAATCCTACTGGTCCATGAGCATGGGAAGTCTTTCCATCTTCTGATATCTTCTTCAATTTCTTTCTTCAAAGTGTTGAAGGGATTTTGTTTGTTTGTTTGTTTGTTTTTGGGTTTTTTGTTGTTGTTGTTGTTTTGAGACAAGGTTTCTCTGTGTAGTTTTGGTGCCCATCTTGCTCTGTAGACCAGGCTGGCCTCGAACTCACAGAGATCCACCTGGCTCTGCCTCCCAAGTGCTGGGATTAAAGGCATGAACCACTGCCACTGGCTAAAGTGTTGAAGTTTTGTTTTTGTTTTTGTTTTTTTTTATCATACAGGTCTTTTATTTGCTTGGTTAGAATTATAAAACAAGATGTTTTATATTGTTTGTGGCTATTGTGAAGGGTGTTGTTTCCCTGATCTCTTTCTCAGCCTGTTTGTTTAGTTAAAGTTTTCCTGCCTGGCCCACAGTCAGGACAAATCTCTCTCACCCACCAGGCCGACGCTCAGAACCAACCAAGTAAACACACAGAAACTTATATTGCTTACAAACTGTATGGCTGTTGCAGGCTTCTTGTTATCTACTTCTTGTATCTTAAATTAACCCATTTCTGTTAATCTATACTTTGCCACATGGCTTGTGGCTTACTGGTGTCTTTACATGTTGCTTCTCATGGCAGTGGCTGGTGGTGTCTCCCTCGCTCCAGCCTTCACTTCCCAGAATTCTCTTCTCCTTGTCCTGCCTACCCTATCCTTCCTGCCTGGCTACTGGCCAATCAGCACTTTATTTATTTTAACCAATCAGATCAACATATTTGGCTTACACAACATCCCACAGCACATTTGTTATTTGTATATAGGACAGCTACTGATTTTTTTAAAAATTTAATCTTGTATTCAGTCACTTCACTGAAGGTGTTTATCAGCTGTCAGAGTTCCCTGGTAGAATTTTTGGGGTTGCTTATGTAAACTATCATATCATCTGCAAATAGTGATACTTTGACTTCTTCCTTTTCAATGTATATCCCCCTGAAGAAGTTCAGTTCTCTTATTGTTCTAGCTAGAATTTCAAGTACTATACTGAATAGATATGAAGAGAGTGGACAGCTTTGATAACACCTAAAGAAATGTTTAACATCCTTAGCCATTAGGGAAATGCAAAGCAAAATGACTTTGAGATCCCATCTTTATCTGTCAGAATGGCTAAGATCAAAAGCACAAGTGATAGCTCATGCTGGTAAGGTTGTGGAGCAAGGAGACACTCCTCCCCTGCTGGTGGGAGTGCAAACATGTAGAGCTGTTTGGAAATCAATATGGCAATTTCTCAGAATACTGGGAATTGATCTATCATAAGACCAGCTATATCACTCCTGGCCATATACCCAAAGGAAACTCCATCCTATCACAAGGACACTTCTTCAACTATGTTCAAAAGAGCTTAATTCATAATGGTCAGAAAATGGAAACAATCTAAATGTCCTAAACTGAAGAATGGATAGGAAAATGTGGTATGTTTACACAATGGAGTATTACTCAGCTGTTAAAAACAAGGACATCATGAAATTTTCAGGCAAATGGATGGAACTAGAAGAAAATCATCCTGATTGAGGTAACCTAGATTCAAAAAGACAAACATGTTAGGTACTCACTTGTAAGTGGATATTAGCTGCAAATTAAAAGATAATCCTGCTTTAGTCCACAGACCCAGATAGGCTAAGTAACAAGGAAGGCTTAAGGGGGGATGCAAGAATCTCCCTGGAAAGGGGAAATAGAATAGATGTCATGGGTGGACAGGGGTGGGGGGTGGGAACAGCAGGAATTAGGTTGGAAGGGGAGAGAAAATACTGGGAGAAATGACTGGAATTGGGGGGCATTTCCAGGGAGAGGTAGAAACCTAGTGTAATGGAAACTCCATGGACTCTGTGTAACCCTAGCAAAGACTCCCAGTTATGGGACACAGAGCCTGAACCAGCCATCTTCTGTAACCAGGAAAGTGGAAGGTTTGGAACACCAACCCAGGCCCCAAACCTTCAACCTACAGTTTTCCTGGCTTCACAGTATTCTGGGACCAGAGCCTAGCAGAATCATCATCAAAGAGACCAGAAAGAAGTTATCCAGTAACTGATGCAGAGTCCCACAGCCAAACATTAGGTGGAGCTCGGAGAGTCCTGCAGAGGAGTGGGAGGAAGAATCAGAGGAACCAGTGGGGTCAGAGACACCCCAAGAACATGGCTCACAGAGTAAATTGATCAGGATTCATGGGGGCTCATAGAGATTAGGGATCCTATAGGGCTCTGACCTAGGTTCTCTGCATATATGTTACAGCAGAGTAGCTTGGTGTTCTTGTGGGATTCCTAACTCTGGGATCATGAGCTGTCTCTGACTCTTTTGCCTACTTGTGGGACCCTTTTCCTCCTACTGTGTTGCCTCATCCAGCTTGATGTGATGGTATGTACCTGGTCTTACTGTAGTTTGTTATTTTGTATTTGGTTGATGTTTCTGAGAGGCCTGTTCTTTTCTGAATGGAGGTGCATCTAGGAAAGGGGAGATGGGGGAAGAGACTGGGGGAAGGGGAGAGAGGGAAAACTGTTGTACGTAATATATGAGAGAATTTTTAAAAAGGATGTAGAACTCTCAGCTTTTTCTCTAGCACTATGTGGGTCTGCACACCACCATGTTTCCTGATGTGATGATAATGAACTAAACTTTTGAACTATAAGCCAACCCCAGTTAAATGTTTTCTTTTACAAGAGTTACTGTGGTTGTGGTGTCAATTCACAGCAACAGGAAACCCCAACTAAGACAATATCTAAATGCTTTTGAACATCCAACTCATAAAGTAATTCCCATAGTTCTGATCTTAGACACACAAAATTTACTAACATTCTATTATTCCAACTCAATTTCCATTTTCTCTGCCTAGTAACTACATCCATCCTGCAAGGGTGGTGAACACTGAGTAAAGCTTACTGCGTGTTACCCACTCTTGAGCATCACATATGAATTTGCTCTCCAAAAAGATTCCAGAGTTTATGAGGCTGTCTAGGATGAGATGCACTTGCTCTCATGATTTGAAATATTAGAACTCTAAATCTAGAAGCCAAAAAAAAGGAAGAAAAAATAAAACAACTGACTTAAAGTGGCTTAAACAATAAAGGGATTTATTGTTCCCATAACTGAAGTAATTCAGTCAAGTCACCCTCAAGCACAGTTTGCTCCAAGGGTTCATCATGTTCTCTAATGGCCAAGTATGTTTTATCAAAGTTCTCTCCTAAGTGTGGTAATTTCCTTCATTCTGGCTTCCCTTAGAATAGCTAATGGCTTCCCTCAGAATAGTAAACGGCTTCTTCCAGAATAGCAAAATGGCTACCTCTGCCAATGATCTAGAAGAAAAGAGAATGTCTTATCCCAGAGCCCCAAAGGCAAAGATTTAAGGCTAACTCATTGAATCAGCTTGGTCCATATGCTTATCTCAGAATGGAGACCTAAGGAAGAGCACAGGTGGGGAAAGGTGCTGAAGGTCCTCTAAATCACACCTCTGTCTAGAGTAGGGAGCTAGAATTAGCTTATCTAAAATCACATGAAATCCCAGAAGAAATGTGGACTTCCAGGAAATGCCACAGAACAATGCCATGATGGGGAGAGGAAATAAGGTTTAGAGAGCCCAGTTTTGGAACACAGAAGTCAGGGAAGAGTCCTGGCTTTAAACCCTGGCCTCTCAATGCCAAATCTCATTTTGGTAACTGACTTGAGGAAAGGCTGCATCTCAGTTCTACAGATTCTTTCTGAACCCTCATCCTGACAACTACATCCCTCCCTGCAGTCCCTTATGTCTCTCCCACCTCCTCTTCAATCTCTGCTCCACACTGTGGCTAGATTCATGGTTTTTTAGCCTTAAAATATGATCTGATCCAATTCCTCTTTGTTTTGTGACTTGAAGCACGCACACACTCACACATGCATGCACGCACGGATATATTTGCTTGTCTACTGTCTGTGTCATCACCTAGACTTCAAACTTCTCAAAGTTTTAGTTATCAATATATATTCAATAATTAGCATACAATGAGAAGTAAATGCTTAGTATATAATAGGAGTTAAAAAATATTCAATGAAGGAATAAATAGTATGATTTTAGCTGAAGAGCTAGCATCCCTTTTCCCTGTCCCAATCTGTTCCTAAATGAAAAGACACTTCACAAGACCAAAGCAGTTACATACATAATAATAATCCATTTAGCTCTGTAATTAGACCTTAATGTGGCTGAATTCAGCAGATGGTACAATGAAGAGACTGGGTGTTGAGCAACATTAGTGATACTTTGACACCTTTTCCAATGAAAGAACCAGTGGAAAAAAATAGGAGGACAAAAAGACACATGGATGCACCAGAGAGGGAAGCTCAGGCCAGCAGCTCAGAGCACAGAGAATACTGATGCCAGTAAAAGAGAAACAGATCTAGAGGAGGCATGCCAGAAAAAGAGCTTCACACACTGGGTCAGAACTGATTCAGGTCAGTAAGAAAACAAAAAGGGAGAAGAAAACTTACTTGATGCCCCCATAAATGCATTTGTCAAGATGCCAGTGAGGAAGTTCAAAGAGCAATGATACCTGAGGACCTTTTGTTTTCAGGACCTGATTGCTTTGTGCACTACAGCAGGAAGATTAGCCCAGATAGTCAATGCCAATAGTTTCTCACAGAACTAGTTTGCATAACCCATCAGAAAAGAGGGAACATGTGTAGCAGGAATCTTAAAGAGTCTTATTAATGAAATCAAACTCAGCCAGGTATTGGGGTGAACGCTGAAAGTCAGAGAGACAGAACAAGCCACAGCTACCTCACCTTGCTAGTTCCTCAGGTGAGCCTGTTTCCTCAAGCTGGAAGTCTCTGAGTCCTCATCCATAATGGGTCTCAGCTGAACTGCTGCTCGAAGCCTAAAAGCTTAACCATCCAAAAGCTTCTAGTTTCTGGTCTTCACATCTCATATGTCTTTCTCTTTCTGCCATCACTCCCTGGGATTAAAGACATGAGTCACCATGCTTGGTAGTATCCTTGAATAGATGGATTATTGCCTCTGGAATGCTAGGATTAAAGGTGTGAGTGCCACCATTTTCTGGCCTCTATGTCTGTCTAGTGGCTGTTCTGTTCTCTGACACAGATAAATTTATTAGGGTGCACAATATTTTGGGGAACACAATATCACCACAGAACATGGACTAGTGAGACAGCTCAGCAGGTCAGTGCTGCCTAGCCTGAGGACCCAGCCAAGCTTAGTCCACAGGACCCTGAGTGTCAAAGGAGACAACTGCTTCCCAAAAGTGGCTCTCTGACCTCATTGTCACACACACACACACACACACACACACACACACACACACACACACACACACACACCATACACAGAGAGAGTGAAAGAGAGAAGGAAGGAGAGAGAGAGAAACAGAGGGGGTTGTTGAGGTTTACTGTAGCTTTTAAGGCAGGGCAAGCATTACTTCATAAAGACAGAGAGGCTACAGTTTTTGTGCCAAATCTTCTAAGATGCATTTTCAAAATGCCATTCTTAGCACTTGCTAGTAGGTGGGAGTTGTTTCTGAGATACTAAGATCATTTTCTGAAAGCTATGAGGAATATAGCCAATGTCTATTCATGTCCACTCATCTCTAGTTAAGAATTCTCTAGAAGTCTTCTGGATTAGTTCTTGTCTTTCTACCCTCCATGAGGATTTGACATTAAGTCTCCTTTTCTCATTGGTTCTTTGGTATTGTCTGATGAGCATCTATAAGTGACTTTGAACATCAATGTGTTCCATATGAAGATGTGGGGCCAAATCAGTGTAAGCCACATCTGTCCCACCTGTCTTGAGGGGCTGTCCACCTGCCATCCAGAAGACAGACAGGACTCTGACAAAGGCAAGCTCAGGGAAGAGCAGAAGGGATGCTGGGATAAGTAGAGGAAATCCATCTCATCTATCCCATTTATTTGGAAGGTGCCCAAGTATCCACCTGACCTGCTGAACATAAACTCTGGGGCGTCATCTCAACTTAAATGTGTTCATCAGGAGTTTTCATCAGATAGTATGAATCTCCCTGAACCCTTCCCAAGTATCAAGGGGGAAAGATTTGCAAGTTCGTGTGTGTGTGTGTGTGTGTGTGTGTGTGTGTGTGTGTGTGTGTAAAATTTAGGGAAGGGTTACATTTTGAAATACAGAGATTTTGCCGGGCGTTGGTGGCACATGCCTTTATTTCCAGCACTCAGGAGGCAGAGGCAGGCAGATCTCTGTGAGTTCGAGGCCAGCCTGGTCTACAAAGCAAGTTCCAGGAAAGGCACAAAGCTACACAGAGAAACCCTGTCTCGAAAAACCAAAAAAAAAAAAAAAGAAAGAAAGAAAGAAAAAAAGAAATACAGAGATTTGAGTTTACCCTGTCTGGCTCTTGACACACTGTTATTGTTCCATGCAAGGCTTCTTTTCATATTCTTAAATTGCATGTTTATTTATCCTCTGGTATCCTTACTTCTACCAGCCCTTGCTCACTCCCATCCTATGCACCCACTGCAGCTGGTCTGGTTTATCTTTGAATATGTGTGTGTTCTAGGAAAATGCAGAGTTTTTATTACTTTTCATTTACATACACAGTGCTGTAATATAGATGCTGTTCTGTTCCATGCTGGGAAAGATTCTCACTTACATTTCTCACCAGTCCACCCTATTATATATGTATCTATCCTGTGACTCTCAAGTGGGGCAAAGCATTTATGATATATGTGCTTTGTGTTTCACCTACTCTCGTGAAAACCTCTGTTGCAGTGAACTCTGCTATAGCTGTCTGCTTGGAAACTGTCAGAGAATCCCTATGGATACATCTTGAAAGGCATAGTTGCTAAGACCTAAAGCATTTCATCATGCTGATCACCATGCATTCACTGTGCCCAGGCTTTCCAGTGCTGAAAAATGAGCCTAGATTCCTACACCCCACCAACACTGGGCACCACCTGGCTTTCACTCTACAAATCTAACCTAGTACCTCCTGGATTCTCACCATCATTTTTCTTGGAAACCTCAGATTTTAAAAATATTCTGTGTTTATCCTCAGATCTTCAAAGCACTTCAAGGGTCTCCTCACTGTATAAATAACTTGTTACACCAAAAGGAAGAGCCAACATCTGCCTCTTTCCAATGGTACTTGGAGAGATCAAGCCATTGACTGAATCTTGAGACTACTACCTACAGACTGGTGAAGAAGAAAGGAGGGGACCTGTCTTTCTTTTCACTGTAGTCCTTTATCTATTCAACTCACTGTTCTAACCATTAGACTATACTTTCTGAGTAGGGATAGAAGACATTTTTAGCAGGGTATTTTGTCAAATGCAGAAATGAAAGCTACATAAAGAGAAATGTATAGCATAGTTCACAGAGTGAAGTTTTCCAAATGACAAATGACTTTTCTTTGTGTGTGTGTGTGTGTGTGTGTGTGTGTGTGTGTGTGTGTGTGTGTGTGTTTTAGGCAATGTATGTGATCATGTGGGTGTGGGACTGTGGAAAGCACAGGCTGCCTTTAGTATGTCTTCCTCAATCCCTTTGCGCCTTATTTTTTGAGATTGTATCTCTTCACTGAACCTGCAACTTGTCGTTTCGACTAGAATGACTAGGCATCAAGTTCAAGAGAGGACCCTGTTTCTGTCTCCAAAATGCTGGGGTTAAGAGATACTCACAGCCAGGCATAGCTTTCTTACATTGGTGTTAGGGACTTGAACTCAAGCACTTTACCTACATAGACAAGTTATTCTAATTTACTAAGAGAATAAATAAGATTAGCTGGACCAGAGTCTTGACAAACATTACCCTGTCACCCCAAAAGTTCTTTTTTTCCTTTTCAGCACACCATAATTAATTCTCCAATACTTAGGTACTTAAAAAATATTCTCCCTGAAGCAGCAGGAGTGATTATCATGAATGACAAGTAAATTTGTCAGCATTAGTGAACTAAACTAAGTCCCATCAATCTACACAGAGACATGCCTGGGGCTGGGAGGACATAGCTGCCATTCTGAAGAATGGCCAGGGTGGGTGTCATCCTCTTTTCCCTGCTGACATTACAAGTATATTATGTGTAATCTAATATTTGCCAAAGCATTGAAAACTTCTTTTGATTGAATGAATTTACTGAAAAGCTTCATAGATGTAAATGGTCTTACGACTCATTGGTGAGAAAAGATTGATTTCTGTAATAGGATCCAGCTGTAACTTGCCTTGAGCATGGTCCAAATTCTTTAGGGGAACCTTTGGCTTTTTTTTTTTCCAGTTTAGTTGAGAATGATATGCTATAGGTCTATTTTTATTTTTTGGTGGGGAAAACTTGTTTAAACACATTCAGAATGCTGCTCCTGTTTTTATTGAAGCTAATCCTCCTGTTTCCCTTGTTAAGAAAGCTTAAATATAAACACAATCAAATTTGTTCTGTGTGAGCTGGTAAAGCCCACAGCCTGACAGTAATACAAAATGGACTAAAATATATTTCCCCAAACTTATACCAGAGAGGTGGTGCTATTTATTTGTAAGGCAGAATAATACTAAAGACATCAAAGAATCCTGTGTGCAATTAAAATTAGTAACATTAATTGCAGTTGACTACATTGCATGTTCTCAGGATAGAAACCTAGTGGTACTCTTTGCCACAGATGATCTCCTTTTGAAGTAATGGAATGAACAGGGCTTCCTGGAAGTCAATGTTGATTGCTTATTATTATGACACTTTTGTAGCCATATTTAATAACATCCCATTCTTCCTACACTGGGAGCCATGTAGGATCAACTGGATTGAAGCAAGATATCTATTTTATTAAAGGTAAAACCAAATGATTGGGCATTGATGCCTTATGCATTGGAAGTTAGATGGAATTGAACTGGTCCCCAATCATCCATAGTTCTAGTCTCCTAGCAAAAGCCTTACACAAGTAGAGCTTACCCACTGCACTCACAGTCACTAAAACATCCCAGAATGCAGAAATACTCCTCTCAAGGAGGACAAAGTGCTCCAGATGTAAGTTTCCCATCCTGCTTAATCCAGTGAGCCACAAACCCTGAGTCTGGGCAGAGCTGGGCTGTCCCCAGGCTTTCTCTTCTGGAAAACGGAGAGGAAACTGATGCCCTTCTCTGGAAATACACAGTCATAGAATTAAAATGTCAGAGAAGGATGTGATTTAAAAATAATGTCTTACTATTGTATGTGTGCCTCACTGGGGTTAGAATTCTCAAATTTATTCTTGGTGTGGTAAGCAGAGTAAAAACTGAGGGTAAACACACTTCTAACTAACATTAGTGTTCATCACACAGCTCAGCACCAGGTCTTGTGAGCCCTCTATGTAACAGTTATTGTCCAAGTAATTGCTGGCTTGTACTTTTTATGTATGCATTTTTTGTCTGTTCACAATTATTTGATGTGCCTTCTTAGTAAATTGTTGCTGGGGAGACTCAGTCATTCGCTGCTTGGGCAACTATTTAAATTGGGAAACGTCTTGAATGACCTTAATTGGCTAGAGAGAGAAATCCCTCTTGTAATGTGCCTTCTCTTCTGTGTTGGCTTCAGAATCACTCGGATGTGTGACAAACATTAAATAAACCATCACTTTGATTTTGCAGTCCAGGCTTACATCAAAGATACCATCATCAAACACTTAACAGAGGTGATGAAACCCAATGTGGCTCTGTAGTGCAGAAGGCAGACAGCAGGCAGGGTGTCCTGGGGTGTCTGCACAAGGCTCCTCAGAGAGGTGATCAGGGAGGGAAACTGGGTGCTGCTGCACTGCAGGTGTCCTGCCAGCTGCCATTCTTTGATTTCATCCCGTTCTTTTGACACTAGTGGAGTCTTGGGTTCAGCTCAGCTTTCACAGCTCAAAACCAACCTGCTAGAATTATGAAACATGGAAACACCTGTTTTTAAAATTGATGGTTTTGATTTGAGTCAGGGCCTCATAATCCTGATGGTTTCTATCTTGTTATGTAGTTGAGAATAACCTCAAACTTCTGATCCTCTTGCCTCTCAGGTGCTGGCATTCACCACTACACTGGGTGTATGCAATGCTGGGGGTTGAACCTAGGACTTCTTGCATCCTACTCTGCCAAGTGAGCTACATTTCCAGCCCCTGAAAAGTTATTTTTTATGCAGATAAACACTATAAAACCCTAGACCACCCCATTTTATAATTTTGGCATTTTATGGCTGTGGGATACTTTAGACTATCAGATCTAACGCCCCCCCCCAACACTTCCTCTTTCTATCTAATGAGGAAATAGATGCAAAAAAAGTTTAGTAGTTGAATCAAATTTACATATGCAGTCTTCCATCTTTATTCATTTCTGCTTCAACAAACTCTGTAAAAGTATAGAGAACACTTAGGATTAAAAAGAAGAAGGTAGTAGGGATGTCACCCAGTGATCTGACTGGAGGAGGGATCATGTTCTCTAATTAGCTGTAGACATAGTTACTCCGCTTACTTCTGCTCTATGAATTCAACCAACCTTGGATTGAACATTTTCTTTAGCTGTACTGGACATGTCTAGATGTTTTTTCTTATCATTATTCCCTACATATTATAGGACAGCAACCATACATGCAACAGTTGCAGCTGACATGACAAGTGCTCTGAGGTGATTTGAATAGTCAATGCCTATAGATCATGCATGCAAACTGTTACAATGCTGGATATCAGGGACACAAGTATCTGCACATTTTGGTACACAGGGAAAATCCTGGCATTTATTTCCCAGAGACATCAAGGGACAACTATAGCATGTTGCAGAGCAAAATTAGTGTTGGGAAACTTTTCCTATGCCACTTAGCTCTCTTTTAATATATTTAGTCTAGAGTCACTAGTCTTCTATTCTACTTCACTGGGCAGGTCACAGTTTCTATCTGGGAAAGCTAGGAAAGAAACAATCCATGAGTTTTTCCTTTCATACTTGATTGAACAGAGAACAAAAATCACATCCTCCATAGTAATGCTCTGTGTGGGTTGTTTGCCAGGTCCTGGGGTTCAGGAGGATTAACAAGGGTCGGCTTTGGCATCAACTCTCAAGTAAGACTATGAAGAGTCAAAGAAGAGTTAGAAATGGGTGGGGTGGCAGGAGCATCCTCCTCGGCATTCAGGCTGTGCAATATAGGAGTAGCCTTAGCAGAGAGGGTCACAGAGGATCCACCTACCTGTCAGGATATCTTTAAAGAGCCAATTCCTGGAGGAGCAGGGGCCTTCTTCAAAGGCCATCAGCCACTGCAGTGACAGCTGAAGCCTGGACACCTGGGGACCCACAGGCACCTTCAGACCAAGGAGGGCAGGCAAGGGCAGAGATACTGACAAGAAGCCCATAGAATGAGACTGAAAGACCCAAGAAGGAATGAAAAAGCCAGGTGACACCACCTGGGTTTAATTAAGTGGTGGTGGTTGGTGGGGGGAGACTTGAAGCCTAGAGCAGAGACACCTGGGGAGTGAAAGCTGTAGGTCTGGGGCAAAGGTTGAGCAAAACAAGTCACCTGGAACCCTAATGGAAGCAATCCCTGGGAGAACTTGTGAAGAAGCAGGATAGGGAGGCAGAGAGGGTGTTAAGGCAGATGAAAGGTAGAAATGGAAGCTGGGAGGGAGGGAGGGAGGGAGGGAGGGAGTTGCAGGTGCTGACAGAGGTCTCAAGGCCTAGGAAATATTGAAGGGATCAGCCTGTTGACTGGATATAATATAAGGGTAAATGCCAAGCCTTGTGGTATACTAGAAAGGACTGGCACCAGCTTAATGAGTCTCCTTTTAGATCAGTGGTTCTTAACTTTCCTAATGCTGTGACCCTTTAATACAGTTCCTCATGTTGTGGTAATCCCCAGCCACAAAACTATTTTCATTGCTGCTTCATAACTGTAATTTCACTGCTGTTATGAATCATAACATAAATATCTGACATGTAGGGTATCTGATATGTGACTCCTGTGAAAGGGTTGTTTGACTTCAAGGTGTCAAGATCAACAGTTTGAGAACCACTGTTTTAAATTTTGTTTGCCTTAAGCATCCATTGGATAGCCTTGTGATTCTGTGAAGACTAAATTAGATTTTTGCTTTTCTCCTTTATTTTGCAAATGTTAAACTTATAGAAGAATGAGAACATTACCCTCTGTCCTCATGAATTCTCTTCAGCATGATTGCAAAGGGAGGCCATTTTGCTTTTGTGTTTGAGCTCCATATTCATTTTTAGGCCCATTTGAAAATCAATTGCATATATCCTAACAATTTTCACTGATGGATACTCTGACACATCCTGTTTATAAGAACAAGGTCACTGCATTACATAAATATGAATACCTAGGGAAATTTTCATTAATTTCACTTATTAAGTAGTTCATATTCAATTTTCAGTTATCTACCAAAGCTCTCTATTATTACCCCTTCAAATCCAAAAATACAGAGATATCTGCACAATGCATTTATGTATGTCTCTGTGGCCTATTTTAATTGGAAAACACTTTCTTAAATAATTATTGTTTGCCTTCCCTCACAGACTTTCTTTTTTGTTTGTTTGTTTGTTTGTTTTCGTTTTTCAAGACAGGGTTTCTCTGTGTAGCTTTGTGCCTTTCCTGGATCTCACTCTGTAGACCAGGCTGGCCTCCAACTCACAGAGATCTTCCTGGCTCTGCCTCCCAAGTGCTGGGATTAGACTTTCTTGAAGATGGGATCCATTTCATTCTGGTTTTGCTGTAATTTGAAATTTTCTCTTGATTATATTAAAATTAAGTATCTCTGGGAAAAACCAATTTTCTAGGAGGTAGTGTCTTTTCAGAGGAAGCTGCACCTCGGGGTTCCTTGGCCCACCTGTGAGTGCATGAGTCTTGTTTGCTTGCTTTTAAAATTTACACTCAGGTCTTGGTTTCAATTTACAAGCCATTTGGGTTATAAGCAGATAGTTAAAATAGTTAATAGCCACCCTGTCACATAATGGTCATTGAATTTGATGCTAAAATTCAAGGCAAGAAAAACACTGTTTAAAGAAAGTAAATTCTAGAATGTTGCTGCCCAAGACAGAGAAAATTGCAGAAGAAATTCCTGTCCTGGATT
Source organism: Onychomys torridus (assembly GCF_903995425.1). Taxonomy (NCBI): domain Eukaryota; kingdom Metazoa; phylum Chordata; class Mammalia; order Rodentia; family Cricetidae; genus Onychomys; species Onychomys torridus. The sequence goes on from NC_050443.1 coordinate 179,460,969, forward strand.
CCATGGGTGTTTATCTGAGAACCCTGGAGGAACAGGACTCTGCCCTATGGTCCTCCCACAGACAGCACATCGGTAGATGTCTCCATGAAGAACCTGGCATAGAGTATTTCATGCCTTGGCCAGAGGATCCACATTCTAGATGCACATGACAGCAAAGAAGCCACCTTCTGGTTTTGGTGGCCTTTTTCTTGTTTGCTCACTCTGAGTTGGGGGATCTTATGTAGCCCAGGCTGTCCTCTATCTCCAAAGTACTGGGAAAGCAACTCAGTGCCACCACATCATGTTGGACTCAAAGATTCTTGGCCACATGTGAGTTCCCTCCTTCTGTGGTACAGTGGTTTTTCATATAGATTCTGCATTATATACAGAACATACATATATACTTCTGAAGCCAGATAAAATAGACCCTACATTATACAAAGAATATGGATATGTGGTATATATTATGTATTTATAGTCAGATAATAGTGAAATTGTCTTGAAATTGATCAAAAGATCTACTTTATTTAATTCTGAAACTAGTATTTGCATATAGGAAAAAAAAAACAGAAACAAATCAAAAGGGTGTTGGGAAAGTTAATGTCTCCATGCAAAGGGCTACCCGTTTTCTTCAGAAATAACTCCACCAGTCTCTTCTATTCTTCTTTTAAATTTTTTATTATTAAGAAATGTTTTATTCATTTTATATACCAACCACAGATCCCCCTCTCCTTCCTCCTCCCTCCTCCTGCCCCCCAACCTTCAACCTCAACCCACACCCCCCATTCCCACCTCCTCCAAGGTAAGGTCTCCCCATGGGGAGTCAGCAGAACCTGGTACATTCAGCTGAGGCAGGCCCAAGCCCCTCCCCACTGCACCAAGGCTGTGAAAGGTGTCCCACTGTAGGCACTGGGCTCCAAAAAGTCCGCTCATGCACCAGGAATGGCTCCTGATCCCACTGCCTGGGGGCCCCCTAAACAGTTCAAGCTAAACAGCTGTCTCCCATATCCAGAGGGCCTACTTCATTCCCATGGGGGCTCCTCAGCTACTGGTCCACAGTTCATGAGTTTCCACTAGTTTTGCTGGCCATCTCTGTACATTTTCCCATCATGCTCTTGATATCCCTTGCTCATAGAATCCCTCCTCTCATCGATTGGACTCCTGGAGCTCAGACTGGTGCCATGAATCTCTGCATCTGCTTCCATTAGTCATTGGATGAGGGCTCTATGATGGCAGTTAGGGTATTCACTAATCTGATCACCAGAGTTGGCCAGTTCAGGCACTCCCTCAACTATTGCCAGTAGTCTAAGGTGGGGTCATCCTTGTGGATTCCTGGGAACTTCCCTTGCACCCTGTTTCTCCCTATTCCCATGATGTCTTCATTTATCATAGTATCTCTTTCCTTGCTCTCCCACTCTGTCCCTATTCCAGCTTGAACTTCCCATTTCCCTTATGGAGAAACAGTGGTCCCAAATCAAGTGTTTTTTATCATAGCCATTCTGACAGGTGTAAGATGGTATCTCAGAGTCGTTTTGGTTTGCATTTCCCTGATGACTAAAAATGTTGAGCAATTCCTTAAATGTCTTTCAGCCATTTGAGATTCTTCTGTTGAGAATTCTGCATTACCCCCTCTCACCCACAGTTTGCTCATGTAGATCTCATCTATTTCACCTTTTCTGGGTGATATATGCATCTCTCTTAAGGTCCTCCTTGTTAGCTAGCTTCTCTGGAGCTATGGGTTGTAGTCTAGTTATCCTTTGCTTTACATCTAGTATCCACTTATGAGTGAGTACGTACCATGTTTGTTCTGAGTCTGAGTTACCTCACTCGGGATGATATTTTCTAGTTCCATCCATTTGCCTGCAAAGTTCATATCATTGTTTTTTATTGCTGAGTAGTACTACTCCATCGTGTACATGTACCACATTTTCTTTATCCATTCTTCAGTTGACGGGCATCTAGGTTGTAGTCCTGATTTCACTAGCACAGGAGACCACTTCCTAAACTTAACACCAGTAGCACAGACACTGAGAGCGACAATTAATAAATGGGACCTACTGGAATTGAGAAGCTTTTGTAGGGCAAAGGACACAGTCAATAAGACAAAACAACAGCCTACAGAATGGGAAAAGATCTTCACCAACCCCACATCTGACAAAGGGCTGATCTCCAAAATATATAAAGAATCAAGAAACTAGACATCAAAATACTGAACAATCCAACTTAAAAAAGGGGGGGGGGCTACAGAGCTAAACAGAATTCTCAACAGAAGAATCTCAAATGGCTCAACATTTTTAGTCATCAGGGAAATGCAAACCAAAACGACTCTGAGATACCATCTTACACCTGTCAGAATGGCTATGATAAAAAACACTTGATTTGGGACCACTGTTTCTCCATCCAACTCCCAGAACTTTATCTGTCATCTCCACAAGGCCTCTTTCATAACTAGGAAGGTAATAAACTAGACACAAGCCCATTCTGTTCTCTTAATATTATCTTGAGCAAAATTTTGCTGAAAGAGGCTGCAACTACAGGTCCTAATGGAACTTTCTGAATTACCTACTCTCTTGTCTAGCACCCTAATATTAGGTTTCAATGAGAGACAAACCTAAAGAGGATACCAGAGTTGTCAACTAAGGGTTAGCCTAACTGATGTAAACACAGGTCTCTGAGTATATTCACACTGTTAATGTCACCAACATTATTGTGATGAACAAATGATGAATAAACTCTTGTCACATGTGGCTTTCATCACTTGCACAACAACCTTTTCTTTTGATGAGACATAGACACTTCATTCTATATTTCTACTGAAAAAGATTTCAACTCAGTTTTAACTTTTCATTTTTTGATTTGTATGGGTGTCGGCATGCACACCACAACACATGTGTGAAGGCCAGTGGACAACTTGCAGGAGCCAACCTCTCTCCTTCTACTTGTACATTCTAGAGATTGAAGTCAGACCATCAGGCTTGGTGGGAAGTGCTTTTACCTGCTGAGCCATCTCTTTGGCCCTTAACTCAGTTTTGATTATGAAAAGAATAGAAAGTTTTTATGAACAGGTTGCTCGACAAAATGATAGTGACCATCACAAAGTCAGGAAATGGCCATTAAGCAGAACTCCCACCTAAACTTATCAGCTGGCTTCATTGATGGGGGAATGTCTTTCTGTTTCTCTGATTGGTTGATTAATAAAGCAGTTTGGCTTATGGCAAGGCAGCTTAGAGGCAGGCAGGAAATTCAAAGGGAGAGACAAGAAGAAGACAGAGGGAGATACCAGCAAGCTGCCCAAGAAGCAACATGTAATGGGACACAGGTAAAGCCATGGAACATGTAGCGATACACAGATTAATAGTTATGGGCTAATTTAAGATATAAGAGCTAGCTAGCTAAAAGCTTGAGCCATAGGCCATCTAGTTTGTAATTAATATAAGCCTCTGTGTGTTTACTTGAGGGATGTGAGTGGGAGAAGTTTGTTACAACTGCAGGCCAGCCGGGACATAGGAAAACTTCCAGCTACACTTCATCATTCATCTTAGTGCATTTTGGATTTAAGTATATATATATTAGGTATTTATGCAACACATTTTCTTACCACATTGAATGTGGACTGTACCCTGTTCTTTTTCCTATGCTAGTATCTTTGACTTCACTTATGACCTTTTTAAGGCTGGGGAAGGGCCTGAGAATTCAAACCATTAAGTTCCTAGATGCTGATGTAGGACAAGGCTGTGAGCACCAATGACTCAATTCTGCCATATCTGCTCATCTGGGTAGATGCAAAAGTATGGTAGAATTTTAAATAGCTAATATATAAAAATGTAAAAATTCTCAAAAAATATTAAATGGAGAAATGCCTCAGCTCTTAAGTGGAGGACCTAAATTCCAGCAATCTATGTCAGAAGGCTCACAACCACCTGTAATTCCATCCCCAAGGGATCTAATGCCTCTGGCCTCTAATGCCCTCAAGCTGAACAGTTTCAGAAAAGGGGTTCTGGTTTGTCACTGTCCCCATGATATCTATGCTCTTACACTTGCCTTGTCATGTGTCATAACTTCCTGGCCCAATGTGTATGGTGTAGTTACTATACTGCTGCTATGAAGCACTGGTGAGTACATTTGCTGGGTGAGCCTCAGTCTCCTGTGCTTCTACTATTAACAAGGGTACAGCAGAATCTGAGTGACATTATAGCAGTTATAATCTTTGTTATGCTCATTTCTTTAAAATAATTCACCAACTTTGGTATTAATAGCACTAACCAGACATTATCTTGAATTTGACCACCACACAGCAAAGTTGAAAACACCTAAGAAATTTATGATCTTGTTTTCTGCCATGAATTCTGGCATATGGTGGGACTAATGAGTAATGAAACCACTGAACATTTAAGCATGAAACTTTAGTATGTAAGAAATATGAGAATATGAAGCACTTTGGGTTCAAATATTTCACTGTGAGCAACTGTATATTCACAAAAAGATAAAAGTGTGAAAATGTGTTATGCAAGATTACTTGAGGAAAGCATAAAATGTGAGGCATTTGGATGTATCATTTCTGAGACAGGAACTGAGACAAAAACTACCATGAAAAATGACCACTTCATGCCGCTGGCTTTCGGCTTCCAAACTGCCCTCAAATGTCTTTGTCTGTGCAGACTGAGAGTAAGACTAGAGAAAACACACCATCCAAGAGAAGGGGCAGGTTAAAGACCCTGCAAAAATCAAGAACTATTAGAGTAGGAAGATATGCCACTTTGCAGAGAAAGTTCTTGCTCTATAGGGACCCAACTGACAACTAGGAAAACGCATGATTCACATCTCCTAATCTAGACTCTAGATTCTAGAGCTTCACAAGTGCTAGATGCACTGCTAGCGACATGTTCAGACACACATGTGCATTTGCAGGTACAAGAGCCAGTCTCTCTCAGATGGAACCTCAGATGGACTGGTGTACATTTAGACGGCCATGAGGAGAGCCCTGGACATGTGTGGCCTCAGCCATAAGTGGAGGTAAGTAGTTAGAAAAATCATGTGTTTGCCAACCAACTGACTCTTCCTTGACTACAATTTCCTCCAGAACCCTGTGTCTTCTTTGCCTGGGATGTAAAGAATAAATGAAGTGGCAGAGAAGAAGAGAGCTCTTGCCTTGGGCCTCAGGCTGAATGCCAGCCCTCTCTCTGGGAGCAAGGCTCATGGCAGAGTGGATGTATCTCCACATGTGCTGAAGAAAGCTCACTCTTAAGTTCTTAGAAACTTTTCTGGGACTGGGTAGATGGCTCAGGGATAAAAGGGCCTGAGTTTGATCCCCAGAGTCCATGTAAAAGCTGGTTACATCAGTGCAAGTGTCTGTATCTCAACATGCCCCTATGTAGAGAAGGGAAAGACCTATGCACATGCATGCCTATGAATATGTTCTCCCTGCTCTACACACACACACACACACACACACACACACACACACACGAGTAAGTTAAAAGAAAAGGTACTTGACTTCTACATGACTGTTCAGAACCACATTCCCTACAAGGCAGGCCTGGAGGCCTTATTGAACACTTGCCCAACACAACCTGTCTCATTATCAAGAGACAATGAAGAAGCCTGTAGAAGTGCATGATAGGAACAGCTTTATCTACAATAAGAAATTCTGATGACTGGATTAAGTTTAAACACTTTAATCAACTATAACAAATCAATTATATATAAAAATTCTGACTCATGCATCAGATCACATAAATTATACAACTGTCACATTATACAATGTTTATATACCTTTGTACCTGCAAAAATGTATATGAGTTACTAAGCATTTACTTAAGAAGGTAGGGATAATACTCTTTGATTATAAATAATGCTTACATCATTCAAACACTTGCTAGGAACATTTCTAGATCTGCAGCATTTTTTTTTATTCCTCACAATACATACAATCTAGAAGCTTTAGAAATTAAAAGGCTCAAATGTACCATTAGGTAACAGATTTCAAGTCCATTGTAAGGGTTGCTTTTTTTTTTTTTTTTGACAGAGAAAAGTAAATGAAATAAAACGTCAACTTTAGTTTAATGCTTGAAGAACTTCTACACATCTTATTAAATACATCAGGAAGCCCTTCATATGCAGATTAATTAGTGAAGGTGCTACCTATTGCATATTAAATACTTCCAAGGACAGCATCTGGATTATTAAAGTTATAGATCTGTGAAAGTGGGGGCTTTCGGTATGTGCTGACAGACCCTCTCCAGCACCACCAGGAGCTTGCAGTGCAGTCCTCCTTCCCTCTGTTGGAAAGAGATGAGATGACTGGGCATGCTCACACCTCACCCACACAGGAGTGACACCTACTGCACCTTCAGGAAGATGAGCACGCAGATGGCAAGGAGTTTTCGCCTGATTCCCTAATCCAAGGTAAGCTGCTTTTATGTTTTAGGGGAAATAACACTATCCAGGAAAACAAAAGCTTTAGTGTAACAGTTACTATAGATACTTAGCATCAGCAAGTCTTCCTTTTTATTTTTCATTTAAGATTCTTCTTGTAAAGAATAAGCACTCACATGGGGGTGGGGGTCAGATGCAGCAGGAGTGGGTAGGATGGTAATGGGAACATGAAAAAGCAGGGCTGTCACTAATGAGCTTATTTACTTAGGTTTCCACTCGTGGAATCCTTTTAAATACAGTGACATTTTCACAGCTGGAAAATTACAACTAGATCTTGATTTACTGCCAAAAGCATTACACATAGTTATGTATAATCTATGAATGATACTACATTCACGGGGGGGGGGGGGAGCAAAACTAGGGTTGATGCAGAACGCAGCAGCAAGGCAATGCTCCCAACACTCACATTAATGGGTACACGGCATCTTATATACAAATCTGAGCAATGACCTTGGTGTTCGAGGAACGACCCTTAAGTCCCAGGAGACAGGTGATGTGGTAATACTGTCGCTGAGTTTAGAACTGGGAAGAGACTGGTTGTAAAATACTGTTGTTGTTTTAAGAAACAGTTTAATTATGTAACAGAAGTGTGTTAGCTTAAATCAGGCTCTAGAGAAGTATTGATTCTGTGATTTTAAAAAATCTTCTTGTCAGTAGAAGTGATTTTGAGCATGTATTTTTAGGCTAAAAGTAGAAATAAAATGTCCTTAAAAATCTATTGTGCATGCACTGTTTACTGAAGCATATATTTTATTTCCACTTCTAAGTTAATAAAAAAAATAAGCCACTAGAATATTCTGTGTTACATTTGGAAAATGGACCAATCATCTTCCCCCCTTCTTTCTGCAGTGCCCGGCTCCCATTTATGCTCAGGCACCACCACATGCTATGTCCACTTCTTCACTTCTAGTCTGTTATGTTGCCTGATGACAAAAGCACTAAATTTATGAGTGAGCACAACATTTTACAGAGTGTAAATGGCTACTTTTTATTTGTCTTAGACTTTTGTTTTTAATTTAGGAACAATAATCGTTCCTCAGATAAACCTCACTGCCTATAAGACTGCCACTGGACAAAGCTTCATTTCAGATTCTGAAGAGGCAAAGACCGGTTCAGCCTGGCCAGTCACTAAGGGCAGATGAGTCCACAACATGGATTCTTATGGAGGCAAAAACTGCCGTATAACTTAGTTCTCATAAAAAGGAGCAATGGCATTTGAACCATGCTTTTCAGATGAGATTTATGGAAAACTTATTCCCAAGATAAAAACGACAGACAGCTCAAGTTCGCTCTAGAAAGAACACATTTGGCTAACGCGTGTCACCGCACTTGCAGATTATCTGTCACAACACTGAAAACACAGATCTGCGCTCTTTAAAATGTTGAAGAGTCTCGACAATGCCGATGGAAATACGCTAAGAATTTTAAGAATTTGGTAACGTCTAATAAATGATAATTTTAAATGGCACCATTTAAAAAATAATATTTACCAAGACCTCACATGGGAAAATCAAATCTATATAAGACTTTGAAGTTTATTATGGAATCACTTTAGTTATAAGTGGAAGGAAAATTGACTTTAAAAGGCCATTTCTACTTCCCTATTTTAATTTTAGAAAAGTATCTAAGTTTGTATTTGGGAAAAATTCACTTCAAAGCCCATGTTTTCTAGAAAACCACAGAAACTCAGAAAATACAGGTAACAAGGGATTTTTGTGACTAAAAAATATGAAAATCAGCAAAACTATAATCTCTGCTTTCATTTAACTTTCAGTGAAGTCTTTCTAGAGGTAAATATCAGAAGAATGCGATTCACTGCAGGGCTGACGACCATCCTCAGTGTCAGTCTGTGTGCAGTCCTTTCAGTCTCTACTCAGAAGGTCAGCCTGTGTCAGAGTGTTAGGTCTGAAAGGTTAAAATACCAGCAGAAGATCAGCAATACTCTTATGTCATTGCTTTTCATTTTAAATTTTAGGGTAATTTTCTACAAATACACAAAGCTGACCCACAGAGGAACTTCCATTCTATGGAGGCGGGCTTAAACAGAGAGCCCATAACTTGGTGACAAACCGATTCCTCAGGAGTGGACATGGGGTGCTCCATGTTGTGATGCTGGTGAAGGGCTGCTCTCAACACTCACTGCCAGTGAGTTTCTGGTTCAGGGCTCAAAGGCAACCATCTGTTCTACGACTAATGAAATTGAAACCAAGCCCTTCATTCCTAGAACTTGCCGTTGCCTTGGGTTATTGGGCAAAGGACGATCAGCCCTCACCCCAGCTCATTTTCAGATATAACTTTGCTATTGTCTTTGTTCATGATCCACAGTCGAACAAACTGTTCTAGCCTATCTCCTGCTTATCCTTCCCATAAACTCAAATACTAAAGCACTGGCTGAAGGAATCTATGCTTCTGTGGAAAGAATAAAGAGCCCTAAATTTTGTCATTCCTTGAAAAAACTTGAGATCATCACATTTTGGGGGACAGGGCTTTGGTGGGGGTGATGTTGGAGGCTGGAGGTGGAATGTGGTGAACCCCTTCAAAACCAGGGTTCAAAGAATCAGGAGTGGATTGAAGCAGCTTCGGCACTGAGGTGGGGGTGGTCCTGGTGACAAGCAGTCCTGGGTGTACACTGCAAATGTGCATATTAAACTATGAGATTGGTATCTTAACCTTAGAGGCAACCACTTGTTTTTAAATGTCATAAAAACACATGTGTATATGAGGTATATGCATGTACTTTATACACAGAGACACTCGAACATACATAGTCATAGATATATGAGGAACTTGCTTTTTTTTTTTTTTTTTAGTAATGATTTATAATGAGTAGTGTTCCTGATGCTAAATGTGTCTAGACTGACTTCTAAGAATCCAACAATAGTATCAATTCTGCTTTATGGAATCTATTCCTGAGGAATAACTCATGGGATGTTGAAGATATTTCTAGGCCTATGGCAGACAGGGGTCCAGAACAAGCACCCAAGTGATGCCATAGAACTCTTCACTCATCAGTACATGGCCTGTTTTCAGTGTCAGAGTGCTTCCCTCGCTCCAAAGGTCACTCTAGATAACACCTATGAATATGTACAGGACCAACACCTTTTCTTAATGATGGAGGGGAGGAGGTGAAACCTGACAGCGTGGTCTCCTCCAGCAATGCACTCCCTCCCTCCCTCCCACCCTCCCTTCCTATTCCCGCTCACTCTCTCTTCTCAACTATGAATACAGTCCTGCTGGCTCCACTAGCTAGTGGTGAACTTGCCAGCTTTCCTGGATGGCTCGTAGGGCACTCGCAGGATGCTAGGTGTCTCCTCCATCACCCTGACAAGGAGGTTGTCAATGTAGTCCTCTAGTTCCCGGATGTGGGTGTCCTTCCTCCGAAGAAGTTCTTTGTGCTTCACCAGCTCCTGCAGCACCTCTTCGTAGGTCAGACTCCGGTACCCAGCCGTGGCGTCGAAAGGATTGTTGTCCTGGAATTAAATGCAGACTTGCTTTAGCAGGTAGGACGCAGGGACAGACATTAAGAGCTACTCAGAATTTCACCTTCTGGTTTTGCTGAGGCTGAAAAAGTTTCTCTCCAGCCATAGATAGAAGCAGGGTGTCAGTTCCCAGGTGCCAGCTAGTTCCATGAAGGAAAGAGAGCAGACAGATGAAGCCTGATTCAGCTCTGCACTGGAAATTCCTTTTTACACTGGAAACAACTTCCAAGTGCAGAGCCTGTCCATACCAGTGAGTACAAAACCACAACCAGAGGCTGAGGTATGGCTCAGTGGCAGAGTACTTGCTTAGCATGCAGAAGGCCCCAGGTTCCATCCTCAGCATGCTGGAAGGGATAGATGGCACATGCTCTATAATTTCAAACTACAAGTTAGCCAATGTAATGAAAATAGGTTAAAACTAAACAACTGTAGGGAGTTAGCCAAAGGACTGGCAAGAATCTACAGAAAGTGAACATGTAGACATTGTACATATAGACACTTCCCATACAGACACTGTGTTCACAGAACCACTCCACTAAATTCAAGATTCCCACTTCTACCTGAGCTTTTTACTGATGATGGCTGAAAAACAGAAATACAATCCTGCTTCTCTAATTTGTTGAAAATGATGAAGGCACTAAACCAATGATCATGGTCCATGGGTATAACTTCTGTCTTAGCTGATCAGCAAGGTGAGCTTTTTCCCCTGAGTAATTTCCCATAAACAACATTCATTTGTTTGATGTTGTTTCCATTTTTTTGCCCTGTTATCAGGAAGCTCAGAGCTCAGCTACAGCCATATTAATACTATGGTCAGGACAGCTACATGGCCTCTCATCTCACTTATTTATTTTGCTAACAATATTCTAGTGGCCAAAAAAAGAATCAAGCAAAAGTATAAACATAATCAAAAGATATCCTTGCTTTAACTTGTTTTAACAGTGTTGTGACTACAAAATCTGAAGAAAACAACTTGTGAGGATGAAGATGAGACCTGCAATACTCGTTAGATCCCAATGCTTGGGATTTAGATCTCCGTTGTGTATATATCTAGATACAAAGCAGCACATTTTATGCCTTGAAAATACAGTTCTATTCCTAAACCCAACAATTAGGATGATTTGCATTACTGTTAACCAAAACACTTCCATTTTGCTTTAAGAAAATCAACTAAAATATTAAGAAAACTAGTTTTCTGGTTCCTAAGGCAGGACTCGGTCTGTCCATCACAGGATGGGCGAGGCCTGGGGAATGCAGAAAGATGCTTGTTCTCCCATCTTCAGCATCCTCTTTGACTCTTATGTGTCTGGAACTTTCCCATTAAAGCCAAAGCCAGAACTTCACCATATGCTCCTACTGTGAGACCCCAGGCAGAAGCCAGAGTGACATCGCAGTCATCGAATGTGCCTCTTCTTCCTGGATATACAACTTTAGGCTGAGAAGCTTCTCAAATACCCAAGGCCTCAGGGCTCGGGTGGTGACAGCTTGCAACAGGCTTCACACTCTCCAGACAGAAATGGGCAGTGTGATGGGCATGGACAATGACCAAACAGGGCTCAAGATCCAGTGGCCCGCCACAGAGAGACCAGACCAGAATACAAGTAAGAGAGGCTCTGGTGATACCCACTGTGCCATCAAGCATGGGCAATGTCATCCTTGAAGACCTGTAGCATTTTTCCTAAGGGAAAAATACCACTGAAGGTTTCTAAGCAGAAATGAATCATTTCTTGGCTTTTCTGTTATGATCAACTGTAAAGCAGAAATATCTTTGAGGCAATGTTCTAGGAAACTAACATGGCAACTACGGGTAAGATTGTCTGGGGGAGCAGAGGCTATTTCCAGAGCTATTGAAATACTGAAAACATGAATTTGGATGCTATAAAAACCTTAACCACCTCTATAATGCCATGATAAAATATGCAAAGAATTTTTTAACATTTAATAAATGTTCATTTAAGATGGTACCACTTAAAAAAATATTTACCAAGACCTCAAACAGGAAAATCAAATCCTTTACTAGATATTAAAGTTTATTATAAACTTACTTTAATAATGAGTCAATAAACATAATATTTAAGAAAAGTGAGTTTCAATTCTGAGATATATTTTAAACAACTTATTTTATTTTCCCTTAGCAAATAGGAAAAGTTGAAACTTTCTGAATTAAATTATATATGCTCCAACATTTCAAATGTTGGTCTTATAAGGATAATTCTGGGGTTAAGTGGTGGTTGCCTCCTTCTGTCTTGGATCAACTAAGTGTATAACATAGTATATCAGTCACCAATTGTTTAGAGGTAATTATAAATTTGTTAATTATATTCTCATAAAATATACATTGTATTATGCATTTTTCTATAGTAAATATAAGATAAATTATAGAGATATTTTTGATTTGTCAGAAATAAGATAATCTTTGTACCTTAGCACAAGTAATAGTATATAAAAATGAGGCTGGAATTAGCCAGAGTCTCACAGCCCTTATTTGGTGAGTTATCTCCACCCCCTTCCAACTCCAGAATTCTGTTATCTACTGACTATTTTTTTTTTTTCTGAACTGCATTTTAAAATAATAAAGTCCAATTCCTGTGATTTTACTTCTCTAACAAAATATTTACGGGAAAATCTGAGAATCCTGGGGGTCATGAAATTAAACTAAATGGGCTGTGTTACTTTCAGGTTTCCAGCTTTATGTTATTGTTGTTTTTAATGAATTTAACAAAATGGCATCTGTTAAGACTCTCTAATTTTAATCAAATTATATATAAATACAATGATTTTTCAAATTACAAGTGATGACATACATTTAAAAATCATTCCCATGGTTACATTTAGTACTGCACTAGTAATACTGGTTTATGTGGTTAATATTTTAACATTTATTTAAGGAAGACAAATGACATGCCAAAAAATTTCCATTCTGATATAAGTGGTCTAAATGCCATGACAGGAATCATCTTAGTCTCACAAGATCACCATTATTTACTGTTCAATACTTTACAGCCAGAATGAACAATACATACACATATTCTTTATCCCCTTCACCCCAATCTACTTCCTAGAATAGTTTCTGTTATTAGTAAAGTTCTCCTGTCTTCTTTTTAAGTGGATTATTTTACCCAAAATTCAACCTCAGGTTCCTGAACATGAAAACATCTTAGAGACACATGTACCATAAACTACACTCTGGTAAAGAATAAAATAATTAATATAACTCAGCCTTGGCTCCAGATTTTACTCAATATTTGAGAACCATGCAAATTTTCTAATTTTAGGCTTACAGTTCTTAAATTGACATGTTACTACACACACACACACACACACACACACACACACACACACACACATTTACAACTTCAAAAGAAGTAATAAAGATTAATATTAACTAATATAAACAATGTTAAAATGTTTTCTGGTTACAAAAAATAGTTTGCTTAAAGAGGAATAATACTCTCAAGCAAATACGGAAAGAGTTTTTCAAAGGTACATTTATCTTTGAAATATCTAGGAAAACCTGAAAACTCCAACCTTGAAACTGGGGGAGAGCAAATGCAGCCTGCAACAGCACTCCCACGAATCCAGTATTTGTTCCCACATTTCACAGCACACGTTTTGAGAGGTTTTGAAATTTAACATAAATTTTCCTTGTCTCTTTTCTTTCACAACTAATCCTTTCTCTTCTCTTCCTCATGTCTGCTAAAAGTCAAGTCCCTGATGCAGACACAAAGACAGAGGGCTAGGTAAGAGAGGAACAGTCCTCTATGAAGTTTTTAATCAGAATGTTAATAATAATGAGTCATGTGGAAGATTCTCAGAATTATTAGCTATTTTTACCTTATACACAATCTAGCCTTTTAAACTAGGAAATATATGTGTGTGTATATATATATATATATGTAAATCTTACAATATTTAAATCCAGACAAAAGCAAATTGTCATGACTCAAAATAACTGAAGATTTAAAGAAAGGTTGTCCTGGTAACCAAATATTGGTGGGGTTCTAACTGACATCCATGGTGACTGGGGGAGAGAGAGAGAGGAGATGAAGGCCTGGTGTTCTCGGATCATCTCATTATTGTCTAATGAGGAACTCTGCTCTGGGAACATCATCTCAGCTACTTTCACATCTTTTGTCCTCCTCTCTTCATCTCCCTTTCAGTTCTTAATTAGGCCTTAAAGAGCTCACACTGCCCTTTCAACTGGCTACTGCTCCTGCCTAAACACCGAGCCTCCACAGACAGGTGTTGGCACCAGTATAGCCGACATACAAACCTAATTACACAATACTCCGTCCAGAAGGAGAGAAAATAACTTGGTGGATAGCTATTACTAGAGAACTTCATGTAAATTACTTCAAACATCTTATAATCTTCAACATAAAAATTGTTCAAATACGTCTCCTGAAAACTAGTCTGTAAGGACGCTTTCTCCTCTTAATTGTATCTTGCAGTACATTAGCAACACCTAGTAATCCTTTAACTGTCATTTAGAATAGTTAGATTCCAGAGAAAAATAATCACACATCAAGGATTCTTTTATCACCTTTAAATCCTTGAACTAAAACAATTTTCACATTTTATTCTTTAAAGATGTCTGAGGATGTTTTAACAGCAATAAATTATAAGATTTGGAAAAGTATATCTACAAGCACACAAAAATTGTAATTAAGGTTACCTAATAAACAATAGCTACATATTAAATCGATTTTTGATGTTGTATTTTGTTTGAGATTAAGTAACAGCCCAGTAGAATTTATTTCACTATCTGATCAAAGGCTGACTTCATATAATCTGACATTGCTTCAACACTGCCATATTATAAAGACTTGAGTATTTATGAAACATCAAAACTTAAAAATCATTTACATAAAACAGCAAAAGCATTATCTAAAGTCTGTGCATCCAAAGTGTCTTCTAACATTCTTTAGACACACATCTGCACTTAAAATGGCTTATAAAATAAACTGTAACCCCACCTTGATTTCTTTTAGATAAACAATATACTGGAAATTGTAATATGCAATTGTTAGACAAATATTTAAATACACTAGGATCACACACATTAAGGGCAGATGGTTGAAACCACCAGCCTCTTTCTGTTACTCAGTAAGAATGTAATTTTCCAGCAAGAACAACTGTCTATATTTTTATAAAGTGATTTTTCCCCAGGTCAACATATTTAGAACACTCAGATGCAACTGAACTTTCCTGTACAATCCTGAACTTCAGATAACAATAAAACGAAGTCAAACTATCTCAACAATCGCTGCAAACTACATACATCCATTTAACTGACTGCTGCCAATCCTGGGATAGCTCTGGTTTGGATCTGACTTAGAAGGTAAGTATTCTTAAGTATCTGTCCTTCCAAAGCCTTGCCTGGTAAACTCTGGTCTCTTATCACACTGCTTTCCTGATGTATATTATAAGCAGCTTTGTTTTATATTCAATCCCTGTCCAAACAACAAATGTCAGTCTACTATTACAACTATAATATTGACTCTGATATACAGCTTTCACATTGAGGTTACAAGTGGTAAACAAACATGTATATACTAGATAGATGTTGACTGTAACTACATCAGCTTGAACTGTCTCTGAGCACATACAGAAGTCACACTTGCTTGTACAATAAAGACAAAGTCTCAGTTTCACATTCTTTTTTCTCCCCAAATCACCACACTGATGAACAATATTTCTGCCACTAAGGAGGTAATTTGGGAAATGTGTGCTATGGAGAAGCCAGGCTTGCTCTCTGGAGATCTTGTAACCCCTTGTCAACTTACCGGGACATTCCTGAGGTCTTCACTGCTTGTTGGATTCATATGAAAACTAAGTAATAAAGCATAAAATAAAGGTTAAATGTGGCACAGTCTGTATGGTAAGAAAAAAGCCAGAAACATTTTAGGCCACACAGCAACATATCTGTCTAAAGTCCTAGCTTAGGTAAGTGAGATTCAATTCAAAATGTAGAAAGCAAAACAGTATTTACTTAACATCCTTAAAGCATTTACAGGTTTAAACCATAAAAGAAAATCCCCCAGTTATCAGAATCAAAGAACTATCAATCTTAAATACATAGTTTCTAAATATCTTTAAGCATAGTGACTTTACCAGCAAGTTACTTCATAAAAAAAGAGTTCTTATAATATATTCCTCATCTTATATAGACATACCCTCAACCCTTTTGATATATTACTATGGAAAGCTGAGTAAATTTAGGTTTGGAAAGGTTATAAAATAAAAGAACTCAGGCACCCTTTGTTTAAAATGTCAACTTTCAAACCTTACCTTGTCAATGAGAATGAGTCCACAGTGGCAGAAACTATTTCTGTCATTAATGTGATTCTAAGTATCTAGCTTCCAAAACTTAGTCAGAAACAGACCAAAACAAAAGAAATCTTGTTCATTTGGAGACATCACAGCAGAACGCCACAGCCACTTTCTCCTTTGAAACATGCCCATTAGGAAGGAGACTGCAACCACCCCAGAGAAGCTCAACTTCAAAGCCAGCTGATGAGTAAATATGTCATCAGTGCTCTTCCACTTTAAATTGTACCCAGCATCTAAGACACTTATCCCCAGAACAGCTACAAAGCATATTAATGTCCTAGGAGTCTTTTTTATTCCACATATACATACTAAAAAGAAGACTTAACTATAAGACATATTTTCCATTATCTGCATTCTACATAAAAAAAAAACAAAACAAAACAGACTCCTCTGAAGACTTAGGGAATTCGCTTTTAAGATCTTGACTGTGAGACAGAAAGTGTGGACACTGGAAATCTTGTCTGGAACATATCCGTAATTATAGGTCATGTCCCACACGACAACCCTAAAAGGCATGATACTTGCAGAACCACAGCAAGAAAATTCCTATGTAGTCATGATACACTCAGATTTGCACAGCTAGATTATAAAAACTGGGTGTGGACCTTTCCCAGGAAGAGATCCTGTGGAAGCATTTCAACATTGCAGTGGGGCTGAGTGACTAGGCAGACAACCATGAGACATGGGCTGAGCACCTGCAGTGCACCACTGACAGGCTTATGTGGCCACCACATTTCCCCACCCCTGTATGTCACCATCTGGTGTTCTGTAAGGTCCTTTACTAGTGTCATAGAATCATGCATGCCTCAAAACCCTGACCAGAAATGAAACAATAAGAAAAAAACCTACAGTGTTGTACTGTGGTAGCAACTGCTGATGGGTGGTTTCTTACTTTCTCCAGTTCTCAATCTAGGCTAGTGGAATGAAGGGGCCAGTGAAAGTAGTGTCTCCCTGCTCCATGACCTCATACATGCTTCCCGATAAGCACAACACTGCACTACACCCATATCCACTGGTAGACAGTCCTACAGGTATCATCGTTTATACTCAGGGGTACCAGAGAAAGGGTCAAGGGCTCTGGCGCTGTGGCTTTACCCCTGAACCTGCTGCTCTGTGACCTTGAATAAGTTACTTTGATTATATCTTGGTTCCTTCACCTGTAAAACCATAATGGTAAAAGTGTCTCTCAAACAAGACTGCTATGAATAGAGAACATGAATGGACTAACTCAGAAAACAAAGCAGAAAGAGCACGTTCTGTGCATGATTTCATGAATGTCTCAAATTCTTTATTAAAAATAACTGTTATTTTTCTGCCAATTAAGAGCGCCATGTGGTACCATATTCTATCTTCCATAACTTCATTTTAAAAAATAAGGGAAAGTAGGCAACGGGTATGAGTCCTTCAACTGCTGACTGGTGGAATCTGGCTCTGAGATCTGCCCTAATTGGGACACCAGCTCTATGCCTTTGCTAGTGCTGACTGTACTGCCAAAGCATCACACAGGCATTTTGGATTAAATGGCCAATCTCACTTTATTATGGGATAAAGCCTCATTCACAGGATGGAAGGGTAAGGTATCCTAAAGTTCTTAGAGCAAGTGTGAGAAAGTCACGTTCTCTCACTGTTTCATGGGAAAAGCAGGACTGACAGAGAGGCTTGGCTGTCTAGAAGAGGGCTCTGTGGAGACTTGGGGAGAGAGAGCAATGTGTGCTAGACAGTGCCATCACTACAAGACTTTGGAGCACAAACTGCAGGGGTAAGATGTTCCTGAAGGGTTCTAAGGCCAAACTCAAGAACATCAGACCTTATCCATGAAGCAGTAAGCACATGTTTCCCAACAATATTAGCCTCCTCTCAATAAGATAGCAATGTTCCACATTTGAGGTTCTGTTCTACTCTACTCCAAGAATAAAAGACCATGACTGTATCTAGTCAATGGTCTGTCTCAGGCAGCAATCATTGAACTGAGAAATAAAAGAAGCATGGGCATTATATTTTCAAAAGGATTTTTAAGGAACACATTTAGATCACAGATTTTTATCAAAAATTGCAAAACAATATGCACTGTTGAGTAATTTTTGCTCAGGAAGCTAAAATGAAACTCAAGAACCCAAGAAAGGGCTGAAAATTCTTGGAAATTTACACTGTAAGGGCTAGAAGGGCAAGGTATTCAGGGCAACAGCCCAGTCCCTGCCCTCTGTACCTGAGGATGTGCATGGGTATGAGCTTAGGTCCCTATTCTACACCATGTGCTGAGTATGCTACCACACTGGCATTGTCTGAAATCCAAAGGCTGAGCCCTCCATTGTGGTCTGCTTTGTATACACACACTGATGTGTCAAACACATGACCAACTCAGTCATTCATGACTGCCTTTTTAAAAATCTGTCCTTACATGGGAGAAAAAAAGAGTTAACTGAAATGGATTGAATTAGTGTGATGCAAAATAAAATGTCTCTGTTTATTGAAGTGTGGCACCAATTTGTGATATCTGTTTCTTTGGACTGGTATCCTCATGTCAGACAAGATATTGAATAACACAGTTTGACTGCTCAACTGAGCTGTTGACAAGTTAGGGATTTCAATCAGGTAGAAAATAAACCTGGATACGTTCATGACGAAGAGGAAGTCTATATGAACTAAACTCCAGAACTGAAGTTTAACTTTAGAAAAAGACTTGAGGAAGTCTGAAGGAGCCGAAGGATCCTAAAGTACTTTTTAAACAGATAAAGTATTTTAACTCATATGCTTAAACATATTTTAAATGGATAAAATGTCTTAAGCTTAACATAATCAAGTTTTCAGGTAAAAGTATCAATTTTTTATCTGCAAATTCATTTTAAAATTCTGAAAAATGTTTACAAGTAAACTCTAAATATTTGAAATATAAACTATTGTGCTTTTTAAATATTATTTTTATAGAAATCATTAACTTTCCCACAATATCATTTATTAATTTATCTTAAAGTTAGAGTAAGGAGTAAATAAATAATTGAGTAGAAATTGAAGTCTGTGTTATACTAGTCTTCCATATATAGGCACTAAAAATAAACCTGTCGGTATGAAGTGATGGGCAGTTGTTACAGTGGTGATTTGGGCTTCTGGTGGTACTCAAAATGTTTCCTTCTTAAAGCAAACACATTTTTTAAATTCTTAAATTTGGCACACAAATGGTGGGGAGAAATTGTTGTGAAGATTTTCTCTCCTAGAGAACATTCATGGTTCTGAGAACCAGACATTTATCAGACTGTGATTGCTTCAAACCACAGAGGAGGCACAAAAAAAAAAAAAAAAAAAAAAAAAAAAAAAAAAAAAAAAAGAACCATAACCATGCCTAACAACAACTTTGAAATTTTCAAAAAGATGACAGGATTCCACAATGATGATTCCACATGGACTATGGTAAAGCCATTAAGCTGATTAACACCACAGAAAGATTGACTTTGGACTACAAACTGCTTAGGACAATTTTGAGATGGCTAGCTGAGATGATCCAGCTTGACAGACTGCTTGAACAAGGACTTGAAACAAGCCCTGCACTTTCTCATTATGCATCGGCTGGACAAATGATACAGGACTTGACAATTAACCCAAAAAATAGTTTTTGTTTAAAAAAGAAAAAGGAGAATATAGATATGAGGTAGATTACTGAATCTACCCTGAGTAAAAAGATAAAGAAATAATAGGATAAATGGGTAGATCATTGAATCTACACTAAAAAAGCAAAAGGGAAAGATATAAAAATGACAAAAGGTAGATTATTGAAACTTTTATGAAAAGAAAAAAGAGAATATGAATATGATAAGGAAAAAAGATCAATTTTTGAATCTACTTTTAAAAAGGAACTACTTGTTTTAAATAGGATAAGTAATGAAATTTTTTTTGTCTGAGTTTATCAAATGTTACTGGACTAGACATTGCTAATATATATAATGGAATTTTTATCTAAATTTGTCAAATGTTAATGGTCTAGACATTGTTAATGTAATTCTTTACTGTATATATTGTATATACTTATTGGACAGTTTTGCTTGTATTAATTATAACCTTGAAATGTGGTGGTGGTATTGTGTTCCCTAAAATATTGTGCACCCTAGTAAATTTATCTGAGGTCAGAGAACAGACAGCCACTAGATACAGAGCCAAAAATGGTGACTAGAAAATGGGACAGAGCAAGCCATAGCAGAAGCTGGGTGGTGGTGCATGCCTTTAATCCCAGCTCTTGGGAGGCAGAGCTAGGTGCATCTCTGTGTGTTCAAGGACACAGCCAGCAGGGACACACACGCCTTTAATCCCAGAAACCCAGACTTTAATCCTAGGGAGGGACGGCAGAAAAAGAAAGATATTATAAGGAGTGAAGACCAGAAACTAGCAGCATTTGGCTGGTTAAGCATTTGGCTGGTTAAGCTTTTAGGCTTTGGAACAATACAGTTCAGCTGAGACCCATTTGGATGAGGACTCAGAAGCTTGCAGTCTGAGGAAACAAGACCAGCTGAGGGACTGGTGAGGTGAGGAAACTGTGGCTTGTTCTGCTTCTCTGATCTTCCAGCATTCACCCCAATAACTGGCCTCGGGTTTGAATTAGTAAGACTTTTAAGATTCCTGCTATAGCAGGAAGCTCTAAGAAAGGGGAAGAGCTATTCAGAATGTTAAAGCATGAAGCACTTGTAAAGACAACAGAACACCTGAGAACAAAGGTCTATTATAAGCAGATACAACTATGTAACCTCCAGGCTTTAAGATGGGAAACCTTCCAAGCAGGAGGCTATCACTTGCATGGACCATGCTCTCCAAAGCTTAGGGAGCATCTCATACTTCCTACTCTCTTTCTAACACTATCACTGCTCAAACGACAAAGTCTAGTTTGTCCTACAGCTTTCTGCATTTTTCCATTTAACATGTGAATCCAAATTATTGAAAACTTCACAGATATGATACCTGGCAGGGAGAGGAGGGCAGTTTCTTTTCTTTTTTTTTTTTTTCTGCCGAGGGCAGTTTCTTTAGACACTGGTCAGTATCTTACTATGTGAATAAAGCAAATGTAACTCTAAACTACCAAAGGAGAACTTCTAACAGTAATTACTTTCCAAGGTCAGCATCCTATTGATCCTGTCCTCTAAGTGAAGGGAGAAAACTCTAGGGACCCAAGCTTCCCTCAATGGCAAGGGTGGGTGGGAAGAGGTGCTACAAGAAGCCATTATGTATCATTAAATCTTTAACATGTATAAGAATATGAAAGAAACATGCTTCACAGCATTGGACTGGTATATACTGGAGAGTAGAATACAGACACCAGCCCTCAAAGCAAAAGGAAATTACTCTTCCACACTCTGTAATCCCCACACTCCCAACATTGCTTCTTTGATGACAAACTTCTTTTACCAGGGCAAATGCCTCACTTTCCAATCTCCTTCCATTTCACCAATGGCTACTCTTTGTTTTTGAGACTTTTTTTTTCTGTTCAGCCTGCTAGCCTGTTTACACCTGTACTCCCAATGCCCCTTTTGTTGCCATCTTCCTTTTTCTGTCCTTATGTGGGAAATGCCAGCTACTTCCTAGGAAAGTGGCCAGACCTCTCTCTACTCTGCCTTGATGGCTTCACATCGCCTGATGCTTTAGCTGCTACCACATCATGGATGAATGACTGAAATCTTTTTCTCTACAAACACAACTTCTTTATCCTCTAGAATACTGGGCTTACAGATGTCTTGCTACAGATTCAGAACAAGAAATCTACCTGCACCTCAAGGTGAATGTGCCTAAAGTATCTACCCCTTTGCCTTTTCCATCAACTGTCTCCTGGGTACCCAAAGTGAAACATCAGTCTTTAGCTGGCAAGTCCCATAAATCCATCCTCCTTGGGACTCTCAGCCTAGATCACATCTCCTTGCTGCTCACATGTGTGCTACCTGTCTGATCACAGGAACATGATCACACCTCTATTTATCCCATCTTATCAAATCTAGACAAGGCTCTGTTGGCAATGGTGGTATCTCAGATGCAAGTCTAACCTAATGATTTTGCTGTCAGAATCTCTGGCTTGGATATTCTGCTTGAATAATGATAAATTCTTTAGCCAAGGTTTCAATCCTACCACATTTTATTCAGCTATCTTTCCAGTACTCAGTGCCCAAGTACAAGCCACCTAACTATTCAAAATTTCATATTTTTAAATTTCAAAAAATTAACATTAGAAGAACAATAAAAGAAATTAGCATGACTATTATATACAGGAAACTGAAGCTCAACAGCTGCCTTTTCTAAATCTGGTCTCACCCCAGGGCTTCCCATGCCTTTTTACTGGAAGCCACTTGAAGGAATCATATCTCATTAACCTTTCCAGCCTTACCTCTGCCATGGTGTGTAAGGCATGGTAGGAGCATAAAATATGGATGCTAAATGACTTTTTTTTAACAATTTGTAAGAGCCAGGATGGTTGGCTGAGTAAGTCAATGAATGGTAAGACAATACAATGTCTGCCAACAAGACAGCAAGTCCCCAAGGTACAAAGAAAACCCTTTTCCTAAATAACAAAAGTTACTTAAGTTCATATCTGAGAGGACACTAGTAGACTGTTTTCAGTTCTTCTTAAGATGGAAAGATATATTCCGGCATTTACAGCTACGTCCTGATTAGCTTTTGTCAACACAAGCTAGAGCCATCTGATAACAGAAAACCTCTACTGAGAAAATGCCCCATAAGACTGTCCTGTAAGCAAGCCTGTGGGGCATCTTCTCTATTAATGCTCATCTTGGAGGCCTGTTCACTGTAGGTGATGCTGCCTTCTGGGCAGGTGGTCCTGAGGTATATAAGAAAGCAGGCTGAGTAAGCCACAGTGAGCAAGTCAGTAAGCAGCACCCTTCCATGGCTTCATTTCCTGCCTTCAGGTTCCTGCCCTGAGTTCCTGCCCAGCCTTCCCTTCATGGGGAACTATGAGCTGTAAGCTAATAAACCCTTTCCTCCCCACAATGTTTTTGGTTATGGTCCCTATCACAGAAAAATAAATAAATAAATAAATGAATAGGTAAACCAAGACAAAAGAGTTTAAATAAGTTCCACATTAATGGACTTTGAATGAAATTAAAATTAACTGGTTGGCTTATGAGCACACAACCTGCCACCACTTTAGCTGTTTGACCGTAATACAAATTAACAGAAGAACCCCTGGTAAATTCTAGAAAGTTACTCCTGTGCTTCTTATTTCATGTTCCAGAGTGGTTTCACACTAAAGGAGTTCTAAAAAAATTGTTAATAATCCTCTTCCCAAAGCTCAGAAACAATTTTTAATCAAAGTGGCCAAAGAGATTCTTTAGTAAGCACATTTTAATTATAATTATGTCTGTCACACAGGCAAATAAAGCTGAGGAGACAATATGAAACAGTATTTTTCTTTCTTTTTAGGAAAAAAGCAAGCAATATCGTACTTAGTCAAATTAATGACAGAATGGCACCAGGAACTACATGCTCTCTCCTGGGATGGGGCACACCCAACTCTCCAGTGACAAACCGAACTAATGCAGAAGTGTCTGTGGGGAGCAACAGCAATCTGCTTATTAATATTCTCATGAGATATCTTTTAGGAGATCTCAGAGGCAAGACAATTAAAAACCATGGTCAGTAACACCAAAGGTCATGGACAGCAAATCTAGACCAGCAGTGACTCTATAATGAATACTAACTGCTGCTGGAGGAAGGCCTAGAACATAAGGACTTGTAGATATCTGCAAAGGAAAGTCAGGCTTCGAAACTTAACAATCAAGTTTATCAGCCATGTTCTTCTGCTGAAGAAAATTACTAGGAATTATTTTATGTCTTTAAAATGTCAGTACAACAGTTCACTGATTCCCACATATAAGCCCATGGAGGCCAAACCCCACTCCATTAAAGCTAAGCCTCTCACATGTTTTTTCTCTTAAGTACCCTTAATACAACAGAAGAATAAACCCAGCAACACACATACAACTTTGCTGACATGTCAAGATGAACTTTAAAATTTCAGGCATTTTACTTAATAATTCTATCATGCCTCTCTTGATGTAAGATGATTCTTCTGTCACTGAGGAAACTGTATTGCTTATCTCTGTGCTCTGAGGAGACTTTGGCCTGCTACTGCTAGTGCCACATATCCACTAATAGTGGTGGCTGTGGGAGGGAAAGTAGTCTCTTTTAGTTCAGAAGCAAAACGGAATTAGGATGAAGTGATGAAAGCAAGGTACCAACATCCCCTCACTGGACTGGTACACTATCTCCATCTGCCTATGAAATCAAGGGCAGCTCAGTCTCCCTAAGCTGCCTGCTGTTCTGGGGAGGTTTGAAGAAAATCTGAACTCCTGAGGAGGAGCAGGAGGAAGCATCTGCCATCCTCTAAACCAGATTAGAAAGGCCACACCACTCTTGGCTGAAACACAAATTTGTTGTCTATGGCCGATACAAAGTCATATCTGAAGAAAAGCCGTGGTACCTCCTGGTTTCCAGGAAGGCTTCAGGTGTTCAAGAACAGCATGCAGGGAGGGTGTCTGCCCATAAGCACTCAAGGCTGCAGCCATCTTTGCAAAGCCTTCAAGAAGGGCTGTCCACAGCAGTGAATCCTCAGAGCCCCTTCCTTGGTGACAAAGCACAGCTGCGGGAACAACAGAGTTCTACATGCTAAGCTCCCAGGCTGAGAAGCCCAGCCCCTAAGGCATGCACGCTGACCAAGTTTGCCTCAACAAGATTGTAGAACTCCATGTCTGCCAGAAAAGAATACAAGGTTTTGCATGAAAAATAAAAAAAAAAAAAAAACCAACAACAACACTCGTTGCCCCTACAGACATATATAATCTCACTAGAAATTATACATTATTCTATCCCATTCAGATTTTCCTAAATGTTTCTTCATTCAGAAAACAGTTAAAACACTGCTTCCCACCAGTTCAAAGACTGCAGCTATAACCAATGCTGACATCTAAAGTTTCTTATGCTACAGTAACTTTCCCACTGCTGGGCTCCTCTAAGTTTTCTAATGAAAATTACACTACACCATACAATGTTGCTTTTTTGGGGGGAGGGGTTGCTTTTTCCAGAATCTAACACTGCACTTGAAATGTGGCCTCACTGGAACTTTGAAGTTCCTGTGTTTCTTCCTACTCAGGCCCAGGTGGCAATTTCCTGAGTTTTCCTAAATAGGATCTGGGCACCTCCTCCTGTGCTGAAGAATCCTCGCTCGATAGAGAACTGGGTGCTAAAAATCAAACTATAACATGCCAAATTCCCAGTAAGCCAGGCCCATGCACCACCACCTCCAATCACTGGCAGTTTTAGACACACTGGGTCCCTGAGAGCACTTTAAAGCATTTATCCTTCACCAGATCCCTTTCCCCATCTCTTTGCATACACCTATCCTTTGAGACTATTCATTCCCCCTTTCTATCATCCTCAGACTGACTAACTCTGCTCATTTACACTTCTGCACTTTTATTTTTACACAGGGTCTTGCTATGCAGACTCACCTGGCCTTGAACTCATGATCCTCCTGCTTCTATCTCCTGAACCTGGGATGACACATGCACTGGGACTCGTCTCACCTGTGATTTTATTTCCAAAAACACTTCCCAACTGTACCATGCATTAAGACAGTTTCACACTATGAATCCACCTGCCTACAGCCTTACAGACAGACTTCAGCTCATTTAGCCTTTGTCTCTCGGTAGCAGTCTCCTGTATGAGGAGAGAGAACCATCATAGCCAAGTAAGAGCAATAATCTTCCTTCATCCAGTGTGAAAACAAACATCTTTCTTTTGGAACTCTGGTAATCTAAATGAGCAGGCCCAAGAAGATAACATTTTAAGATTCTACTGATTCCTATAAAATGACCACAATATAAGCATATTTAACATTCAAATTCTCATTTTATATGTTTTCTGTTTGATGAGAAATGCTTATTATTTCTAAAAGCACAACAATAACAGAACATAAAAAATATAATCACCACTACACTAGTCAGATGAAGGAATTTTGAGTCCTGAAACTCTGTAAGCAGTGTAAGGGGACATACTGGTGCTTCCATGGATTTCGTAAAGCAGGGCTCTTCTCAAAAGGGACTCTGAAATGTTGCAAGTCCTCAATAAATGTCTTTTATCCTTCTTCTTATGACAGCTGGAGCTGCCTTCTTTAATAAACTCTAATATTTCTTTCAAGTAGAGCTTATACTCTACTTGGAGCATCTCCACCTAATACAGTTAGCACAATCGTTAAGTGTTCCGTAGACGCTGTGTGGTGAGATCACAGCCAGAGTGACCATTTCCAGTTATGTGTCCAGCACTGCCCTCAGCACTTTGTGTGCCACGTTAATGTTAATCTCTTCCCCATCAGGTTACCCATTTCACAGTGAAAGGCTAACATACAAGGCCCTACAACTTTTTACCAAAGATGTAAATAAACCCAAACCTGACTTACAATTCTGAACTTGTACCTATCCCATATTTTCAAAGTGTTCTATTTTCATAGTACATTGTGAAATCCTTTGCTGAAGAATCAAATATAATCCTGAATCAAAATGTAAATCACATTCAGTGTGATTTTCATTTTTCATAGCTTTAGACAATTCATTTCTTTGAAGATAAAGAAATATATGAAAAACCACATTTGTTATGTCTCTGATAAACAAAATACATGACTGTCTGGACACTCTCTTCCTACACCAAGCTCCCTAACAAAGTGTCCATGGTGCTTAAAGCTGAGCTGCTGCACCTACTAAGTGGAGCACTGGTAGTCTGCCGTAGCAAACCTGCTTCCTCAGGAACCTACCAGGCAGCAAATGACAGACATGGAATACAGCTCCCTAACTCTAGCTAGAGAAGAAAAGTGAGATTGCTCTGTTTATAATAAAGAACTAAAAATTTAATAGTATAAAAACCACTATTTAGAAACTATTCCTTTGAAACCTATCAAATAACCTTTGTTTTCCTGTTTGCTTTACTCATTTAGTTGTTTTTGAGACAGAGCCTCATTATGTGGCAAAAGATGGCCTTGAACTCATGATCTTGATGCTTCAGCATCTTGAGTGCTGGAATTACAGGTGTGTACCGCTACACATGGCTCTCTAAATACTTTCTATATGGTCTTCACTACTGTTTACTAAAATGGATGTGTCTATCCACTCACTTCCCAACTTATAAAGTCCATGTTCAGTGGTCAAGATCAAGGCCAAAGACATTTGCCATGAGGAAACCTTTCCCCAATTTTCAGTACACTGAACTGCTCCTTTCTCTACCTTTCCATGGCACATTTCCTGTACTTCTGTAGGGCATGCTCTATATTCTGTGTTGGTAACAGGTCATTTCTTTAATGACCCTCCCAATTACCTTGGCCATATAAATCATGCCCTCAAACTTCTACTCCTTGCCTTAGTGAAGCTTTACACAAGCCTGTAAAACCACACGGAAAATCTGGTGACATAAACTTTAAGAAAATCAAGCATGTTCAAGCATCAGCTATTTAAATGGTATTAGCTCCTTCATCAGAACAATTTCTAAATGTAAAATAAGTATATAAAGCACATTAAAACATCATTCAACATCTAATAAACATTTAGCTATTTATTCATAATTATATAACATTATACTCAAATTAATTCAAAGAAGAATAATTTATCTTTAAACAGTAAGTTCAAAGACATCTATGTCATATGCTCAGATCCTAATATTTCAATGGAGTAAGTGAATACAGTAACAATTTTTGGTCTATTTTATACATCACCATTAGATATTTAGATAATCTGGCTACAGTAGTTACTACCATAAATACATAATACATACATACATTGCCTGCATTTCAAAAGGGAAAGCGTTATCATCAATAAAATGAAAGCAGTATCAGGTGACCCAGTCACAGAGCACAGCTGGAAATGTCCCAGGCACAAAAAACAGAATCCTGCAGAGGAGGTGTGCACAAAAATAAATGAGGACTATAGGTGTAAGAAGCAAGGTTATTCCCACAGTGAAAGACTCACAGGAGATTAAGAAGGGCAAGATTTGGAAAAGCCAGAACCACTGGAGAGAAATGCATATAATCATTATAGCGATAAGATGAAAACACTTTAAATGCAGAAATCTTTAAAGTTACTGAAATTTGCATTCTTGTGTTCAAAGAAGCCAAAGATTATTCAAGTGTTGGAAAACAAACTTGCAAGAGCTGTTAATGTTTTCATACTAGCTTGCTAGTTTTAATTCAAAACACACAGTCCCTATTCTTGAAAAAGAAAAAGAGACAAAGAAACACCACCTTGTAATAAACAAAAACTAAAACCTAAAACCTCTCCATCAAGACTAACACCCTAAGTCTGATTCAGAAACCATATATACCTTATACTGTTCTATGAAACAAGACAGTTTCAAAAATGCTCTATCTTGTCAAATTTAGGACACACCATAGCCTGGGGAGTCAATTCAGGTGGTAAAGTACTTGCCACCCAAGCATGAAGACCTGAGTTCTGATCTCCAGCACACTCATAACAGAGGGGCACAGTCCCAGAATGTGCACCTGTAACTCCAGCACTAGGAAGGCAGAGATGGATTGCTGGGGCTTGCTGGCAAGCTAGTCTAGCCAAATTGGTAAGCTCTAGGTTCAGTGAGAGACCCTGACGCAAAAAGTAATGTGGAGAGAGATTGAGGAAGATACCCAGCAGTGTGGACCTATAACACACACACACACACACACACACACACACACACACACACACACAAGCACACGAAGACACGCACGCATCCTTACATCTTGGTTCCTTTTCTCCTCTTACCAATCCTTTGCCAATGTCTCACTCAAAAGCAGGAGAATGCACAGACGTGTTTCTCAGAAGGCACTCCCTTCCTTTCCACCCAAAGCACCACAATGTTCACAGCTTCCTAACTGACTAGTCATCTCCAGCCTTAGTCATCCCCTGACCATTATTTCCCCACAGCAAGTCCATGTTAGCTCTGGACTAAGACATTAATTCCATCCTATCACATCCCACCTTAAAATGCTCTAGAAGCCTAAGTGCATTCAATTTATGCAGGGAAACATAGCAGGAAGCCAAGAGCTCATCTCAACCACAAGCACAAAGCAGAGAAAATGAAGTGGGAGCAAGGCAAGTCCTAAAGCTTTCCAAATCCCACCCCCAGTTACACTTCCTCCAATAAGGCCTCACCTCCTAACTTCTCCAAACAGTGTCACCAACTAAAGACCAAGTATTCAAGTATCTTAGCTAATGGGATATATTCTCATTTAAAACACCACACTCTATCATGTGGAAAATACTGAAAATAAATCATAAAACTATCTCATTTAATTATCAGAGTTGAAATTCAGAAACATATTCATCTTGACGGCCTGTAGGAGCCATACTGAGACAGGTCATGCAACATCAGAAACTCATTAGATTTTAACCTTTGCAGGCACATCCAAGGTTTTGACATTGAGACATGATGTCATATACAGAGGTTGTGCTCAAGAACCACATAGTTAAAATTCACTCAGCCTACATGACCTGTGGCCACTAGTTGAGACATACCTACCAAATACAACATGTTTGTAATAAAATGCTTACCTGGGAGTTTTCTGAATTAAATCTACAGACACCAATACCAAAGTTACATGGAAATAACCAGACCAACTGGTAACAGCCTCTCTCAAACATGAAGGTAGAAGAGAGCTGAGTGAAGGAACCCAGGTTAGGATGTCAAAACTGACTGTCCCCACTGTGGTCTCATCTCTTTCTAAAAGCCTGGCTGTTTAAAAGTCATCAGAGGAGCAAGAAAATCTAGAATAGGTAGTTTTAGACAAGAGGACACAAGTGAAAAACAAACTCAACCAATGATGTTTAAAACAATTGAGAAACATACAATGTGTGTCCTTCTGACAGACTTTCCTCTAACTATACAGTTCAGTGCCCACCATTAAAAAAGATCATCTGCCTCCATCTAGGAAGCTCTTCTGTTTCTTGGTTTTATAAAGAAGTAATTCTCTCAAATTTTATCTCCAACCAAAAAAGTTTATGTATTGATTTATGAAAATTAGCATGCCAGTGTCATTGGGATATAATCTTAATACTTTCCTGTTGGAAAGCTCCAAAGGATGTACAGGCTCTTGCTTGCATTTGGTCATATCATAACGACCTGCTCTCTTTAACTATCGGACTCACCACGTGTTATCCTGTGTCCAGTGCCTAAGAGCTCGTTAATTACCTAAACTATATCTCCATAGGTCTTGTTAATTACCCGTCTCCTGTCTCGGAGGACCTTGTTAATAACTTGTACAGTCTTTCTAAAGAGGTCCTAACAACACATTAAAATTAAAGATGCTTTTCTTTTAGCACCTGTCAAGTGCTGTAAATTGAGAAATTTTCACATCAGTTTATTAGCCTACAGTAGTTTTCGTGGGGGTTCGTGGTGTGTTTGCTTCCTTTTCTCTCACATATAATCTCTCTGTATCTTAAGCTCTCATCTTAAAAAAATAAAGAAAAACTTAGCAAAGTTTGTCCTTTTTGTTACAGATTTTCTTTTGTTTTAAATTTTAAAGACCATAAATATCAGGTTGCATTAGAGAGTTAAGAAAAGGATGGCATGGATGGTATCTGCAAATTAGCCCAATGGGAGATGCGCCAATTAATGAGACCCATTATAATGAGTATTAGGATGACAAAGGGTAAAAAGTTTCAGATCGTCTCTGGGGAGTCACACATGAGTTCTAGTCAGTGCTGTGGGAACTAATCACACCCTTGCCTCTCACTCTCAGTCACTATTACATGGGAAACCCTGCAAATCCCTGGCCACTAATGGATTAAGGGCTCTAAAAAAATATCATCCAAAGTTGACATTCTCAGTCTCATCAACGAGACTGCAAGTTTTCAGACCCAGAAACGATATACAGACTAATAGGCAAGCCATCTTCATACAAGTATGAACAGAGTAAAACCTTATACACAGTAACATTTACAATACTGAGGTCTGCTTTAAATTCTCTCTCTCTCTCTCTCTCTCTCTCTCTCTCTCTCTCTCTCTCTCTCTCACACACACACACACACACACACACACACATACACACACCAAAAAAAAAAAAAAAAAAAACTGTCCATAGAAGACATTGGAAAGGAAGATGTAACAACTATGAATAAGACATTTTCTTTAGGATCACTTGTTTATTTTTTCAAGTAAAAAAAAAAAAAATGTAACCTTACAATAATAGTCCATTTTTATAGGCATGTTACAGCTTCCTGATAATGGCTACATGCAACAGTTTATAGTGATTCTTGCTTGGTCTGTGGAAGTTAGACACACTTAAACATACATTCTGGGTATCTAATTTTTTTTTGTAGTTCCTAAGAATGATGTGACACAATCACAAACAGGAAATGACCAGTTAATGTAGCTGGAGACCTTCTCTCCAGCCCCCGCCAAGCCCTGTTATTCTGACAGCCCACTTATAAAATAAACACACAGACATTTATACTATTTAAACTGCTTGGCCATTAGCTCAGGCCTACCATTGTCTAGCTCTTACTCTTATATTTAGCCCATTTCTATTAATCTCTACTTTGCCACGTGGCTCGTGGCTTACCTGTACCTCACATCTCGCTTGTCATGGCAGCAGCTAGCAGCTCTCTGCCTCAGCCTTTCACTTCCCAGAATTCTCTTCTCTGTTTGTCCCACCTATACTTCCTGCCTGGCTACTGGCCAATCAGCATTTTATTTAGACAGAGTGATATCCACAGCAAGTTAAGGGGTTACGGGAAGAAGGGAGTAAGGAATAGAGAACTACCTGATCACAAAAGGAAAAGGTATACTGTCAATTAAAATTGCAAAATATTAGTGATAAATATGTCTTCATCTTAGATACTATTTCTATACTTTCCTAAAAAATAATTGGTTTGAGCTCACTGGCAAAGAAGGACATGGGAAAGCTAGGAAGGCTCTTTGATAACCAAATACAAGTAAAATACACCACCTGATAAAATGAAAAATCCCAGAAATAAATATAAAGCTCACTACCAAGGAATCGTACAGCAACTGAGCAAGGGCTACCAGTGCTTAGGGTTCCAACAATACAAAGGAAGGAAGGAAACATGTTTTCTGTGCCAGTCACAGACAGACCTATGTTTCCAAGACAAACACAAAATGCCTTGCATCATATCTTGCTCTGACTTCATTAGCTCTTCACATGGAGCAGATTTTTATTATTTGCATTTTTAAAAGCTCAAAGTACCATCCTGATAGCATAGGTCCATAACCACAGCTACTCTGGAAGCTGAGGCAGGAATGTCACAACTGCAAGGTCAGCCCGGCCTGAAGGAAGCTCAAGGCCACCCTGAGCAACTTAATGAGACCCTGTCTCAAAGTAAAAAGTAAAAAGGAGGTCAGTAGTGGAGTACCCGCCTAGGATATAAGAGACAAAAGTGGGTTTTGTTGTTGTTTGTATGTTTGTTTGTTCATTAAAGACAAGAAGTAACTTTCTCCACATAATTAAAGAATTCCCAAAGCTAGATAGAGGTCTTACATTTTTCAGACCTCCTCAGGAAAACACACATCATGAGGTATACACATCATCTCCTCAATTGACTAAGTATGCTTTTGAGTCACTGAACACAACTTCACAACTGATGCCCAGTTTCATCTGTATCCTGACAAACAGTTCATCCCATGTCACAGGTCAGCTTTGTCTTCAATGCTCACTACAGCTCAGGTGCCTACCTATTTCAACATATGGAATCTCCTATTTGTCTGTGGATCTGTTTTAGCCAACCTGCGTTCCCTGCTGTGTTCTCTATCTCAGGTAGGGTTCAAATCTGAATTTATCAGCTCAATCCTGACTCCCAGCTGTCAAAACTGAATATGTATGACTTAGAGGGATACAATTTAGATCAGACTGGTCATCAGTGGGAAGTTTTAAAAACACTGATTTTTCCTTCAAACCCCACTGATGAAGATTCATACAACTATAATTTAAAAACAAAATGAAACAGGAGCCAATGTTGGTGAGTACTAGCCCAGGTGGGAGGAGGCTAGGGTTGGGGGCAGTCAACAAAACTGGCATGACACTCAAGAGAACATCCTAAGACCCAGACACAAGCACCTGATGGCAATTCCAACTTCTCTATCTGAACAAATCCAAAGGAGAGGAAACACTAGGATTCTACTTGGGAGATCATGAGTTCTTAGCACTGTGGACAGAAGGGTTTGTGACATTCCCTCCTGCCTGAGTCCAAGAAAGGAATGCATATGGCTGATGACATTCTTGGGGTAGAAGTAGAGAAGTCTTCTAAGGAAAGGAACTTCCTAAGATAAGTAGGGAGGTTCAGCAAAAAGAAAAGTCAGGAAGGAAAGGCTAAAGTATGATAAATACTAACATTTATAAAGTATTTGGAGTTGCTGTTTGGATCCACACTTCTTAAGCATTTCTGACCTAAGTTTTCTTAAACAGAACAGAAGGCATTTTGACCCACTGCTCACAGAGAAAGATAAATAATGGTAAATGTGACTGCATGAGAACATCTTAGCGACTTAATTCTGGGAGCATCTGTCTTTCAAAGTCCGACTGGTTGTTTCAGGTCTCCTGCCCTTCTAGGATCCAGGTTGATCTCCACTCAGCTAGTATGGATGTCAACATACTATTTCTGGAAAAGGTCAAAGAATAAAGTCCAGTGTGATAGTGCATACCTGTAATTCCAACAGTGAAGAGGTGCTGGAGACCAGCATGAACTGCACAGTGAAAGCATGGAGGTTAAAAAAAAAACAAGGCCAAAGGATAAATATTGGTTCTGCAGGACATAAGTTTCTGACACCTATTATTCAGCTCATTCATTCTTGCACCAAACATCCACACAAAGATGAGGATGGTTGTAATCCAACAAAATGTCATTTACAGAAACAGTCAACAAGGCAGAGTGATCACAAGGCCTCTTTGGCCAATTCCTAGTCTAGGCGAGGAATCAAAGATGGGGCAAGCAGGAAGCTGCAGAGAGGGAAGTTCATGTGCAACGCTCATACCACCTCTGTCCAGAGCCAGAACAGTTACATGCTCAACATAGAAAACACTACAAACTGGTGGCTATGGAAGTATACAGGTATAGTCTCAATGCTTGGGAGGTTGAAGAAAGAGGAGCTCAAATCCAGCTCATCCTGTAAAACATAGTGAGACTTGGTCTGAAAAACAACATTGATTGGGTGAACATATCTGCCCATTTCCACTCTTCTGATCATTTATAATGTTTTTAAAAAACAATATGTAAACAACCTTTTACAAAATCGTAACCCTGAAGGCATATCTGCTTTTGTAAAAATGTTTTTGCTGATAACGAAAAGGGCTGCTTTACAATTAAGAAGACAAAACACAAATTAGTATTTAAATCTGTTGATACAAAAATTTATCAATACTTTCTTTAGAGTTTTGCCAATAAAAGGCAAGAGGAACAATTCTGAAGCACAAACAATACCATCTGACATTTTCCTAAAAGTGACATGAATTCTAACTATAATTTCATGGTCATGAGCAGTGGAAGATTGGCAGATGCTAAGTGCTAGATGGCATCCAGAATCTCAGTGGAAACTGAAGATTTTCCCACACTATGCTGTATACTAAACCAACTCTATTTCCCTCTGGGCATACAGCTAAACCCAATTTCTTAACAGTTTGCTGTAAGGATGGGACCTAAATAAACTCTGGCCAAAGGGCCGTATGCAGACTTATGACTCCAGTCCTAGCACGTGACAACATACTATGATGGATGGCCCCCACCTCTCCCTGTATGCCTCACTGATGTTTGAAGGGCAATAACAATGGTGGCATTACAAGAAGGAAGAAGCATAGCTCCAGAGAAACTT
This sequence comes from Onychomys torridus, assembly GCF_903995425.1. Classification (NCBI taxonomy): domain Eukaryota; kingdom Metazoa; phylum Chordata; class Mammalia; order Rodentia; family Cricetidae; genus Onychomys; species Onychomys torridus. Next base: position 179,496,032 of record NC_050443.1, read on the forward strand.
TGTAGGGGCTGAGAGACCCCATGGAGCACTTATTTATTCCATTCTCCTAGGAATGTCCTGTACAAAGTCATTGAGATCTGTAGTGATTGCAGTTGATAATCTAGCCTACCTACCATATATACCTAGAAATGTCTGCTCATGTCATAAATCTTAAATATTAGTGTAAAACTCAGCTTCTTAAGTTAATGCTGGGGACTTAACCCAGGACCTTGTACACACCAGGCAAATGCTCTAACCAATGAGCTACATCTTTGCTCATTTATTTAAACTTTTTAATTATGAAATAAGATCTCATTGAGTTGCCCAGGATGCCTCAACCTCCCTAGTGCTAGGCTAACAGGTGTTTATTGACACACCTGCTTACTCTCTTAGATTTTAAATAGTGTTTATGTAAAATATGTACATATCAACCTTCTTGGATCCATTTTCAGTCTATTAGAAAGATCTCCACAGCTCACTCTGGGCTGGAAGCAGGAGACAGTCAGAACGAAAAAAACATTTCTAGAGCCTGTTTTGTTCTACGTTCAAAATCTCTACTGTGGACTGGAGATTAAGGTAAAAAAGACGAATGAAATGCAGGCCCTGCCCTTCAATTGTCAATCAATGACAGTGGAAGGAAAAGTGACTACGCGATTCCTTCAGAAGGTTAGACGATATCAGAAAACACTGAGCTCTGAAAGCCACTATTTCCTTGTAGCAGCGTGGTTAAGGCTTCAAAGAACCAGAGGAAGTCACTAGGAAGAACACTGAAAGAGTGACCATCAGGGAGGAACCTTGCACTCTGCTGAATCAGATCAGCATGCAGCCTGACTAATTTCCTCATCAGATTTCCACAAGGCTATAGGAACAATTTCAAGACACAAAATGAATTGGGTTTTGTGGTTTCCAATGTGATTTTTCCTCAGGCAGATGTAACATACACAAAAACTAAAAACTTTTAACTTCTAAAAATTATGTTCTTAGTTACTGAGATGGAGGGACATAAAGAAAATTCTCTAGTTCTAGTCATAGGCTTAATCACTTAGAGGACATTGCTATAGTTCCAATGCTCCTGCAATCCTAGGCATGTCAGTTCACATACCAGTTTTATGACAATTCATTGTGCTTTGAATTGACTAAGTAGTCTCAAAACTATGGGTCACAAAAGTCCAGGAGATCTCTAAGTAAGTTTTATATACTTTACATACTGGCTTCAAAAGCCCAGGTCTGGATGCTGTTTGATCCAGCTGAAGGATGATACTGGAGGAGAGGAATTCTAGACACTATGCTGGCAATATCCTCTTAAATTCCACCCACGCTAAAACGCTGGCTGGGAACTTGGAACTGCAGTCTTTTTATTCAGTCCATTTATATCCAACTGTTTTCACTTTAACTGGAGCCACCCATTAACTAAAAATGTTTTAATTTACCAGAAAGACAACTTGTGACACAGAAAAACAAACTTCCAAGAATGTATATTTTGTCCTCATACCTATAGCCTCATAAACACACACAAAAAAAGTCTTAAATTTAAAGAAAAAAACTACTCTTCTATAGTTGTAACTACAGAATGTGCAATACAGCCCTAACTTTGATAAAAGTGCTGTTAATATAAAAGTAGGGCAATATGAAACTGAAATCTACTGAAGACCGTCTTCCCTATTAAAGTCCACAGCAGCCCAAGGCACAAAAAACTTGAGGATACTTATTTTTTCATATGATAACATAATTTTAAAATACTATTTTCCAACTAGTTCCCTTTTCCTGCTTTTCACTGACTCTAAAATTACCTGGATTAGCCAATCTCTAAATTATCTTGAACAATTGTATTCAACAATCCCTTCAAAAATTAAAAATGTTCAGAAAGGGGGTGGAGCATACTCCTATTTATGCCTGTATTTAGGATTTGATGAAATATGAAGGAGACTACACTAACATCAGCATGTTAGAGCAGCACATCCACATTGTGAACTCTTCAATGAACTACTAACACCACAAAATAAAAAACTGTTTCTCTGAAGTATAGTCTATAAACTTAAAGAATGAAATTTTTTTTTCTAAAATCATAGCAAATCCCCATCTAATAATAAAATTAAAACAAACTAACAAAAAATGAGCACTTCCCTCTGAACTTGGCTGATGATGCTCCATCTTCTGTTTGTAGTGGAACAGAACTAAAAGCACTAATCTTAAAGAAAATAATACAGACAATACATCAAACGAGATAGAGGTCACCTGTCCCTTACTGAAAACTTCTGGGACCCAACATGCTTTAGAGTTTGGTTTGGGGAGATTTTAGAATATCTACACAGACTTTACATACAAAAAGCCCAAATCTGAAATGTTCCAAATCTGAAATTCAAGAGTTCCATCAATGATGAAAGCATTAATTCTGATGCCATATTTCTACATAAAAGTGGATCAGGTTTCAAATCAAGGATGCTCAGCCTGAAGCAGTGACCATCTACTGGTTCTCTATTTGGTGCCTGGCTTTGTACTGTGTAATTTATGCATTATTTACCCTCACTTAATCCTACAAAGTATTGTTTTCTTTGCCTCAAAAGATGTAGATGCTGATATCTACAGGTGTCATAGTACTACAAAGCAAGGATTCCCACTCAGATCTATATATTTATTACAGAAAAGCTTCCATTATGCAGCAAACACTCAGCCTCTACTATGTTCTTCCACAATTACTTAAAAGTTTGAAGGCCATCCTCCTCTTTGCTTGAGGTTCCTTAATCAGACCCTCCATCACTCATATCTGCAGAACCCCTGATTTTAAGATGCTATGGAGTAAGTAGCAGTACATATGGGAGGACCCAGGACTTTAAAACTTCAATATTTATCAGCTGATTATACCTATGGCTACTTGTCATCCCAAGGCTCTGGTTAGTGTATTCACAGTACCCACAAGGGTCACCAGATTCCAGAAAACATTCATGAATAAAAGCTATTTCTGATCAGCCATTCCATAAAGATAGTTAACATCTATTACAACTATATTAATACTCCAGCCAGTATTTGCTAAAGAACAGCATGTTGACTGCTATTGGCCTACTAACATTCTCCAGGCTGCCCATTATTTAATCCCTGGGATGTACCTAGAAACACATTTCTGGATTGAATTCATACCCATGGTTTATTCACTCTCACTGGGTCTCATCAAAAGCCTTGCTGCTTTCTCCAAGAACTATCTATGGTAGCTTCCAGGCTCCCATAGGTAGGAGTAGACTAGGATAAAAGGAAGAAGCCTTTGTCCTTCCAAGACAAAACATCCAATTTCAAGTACACATGCAAGCTACAATGTTTAGGTCTATGATGAATTGTTAGAAAAAATTAAGTTAAAAAAATAAAATGAATATAAAATATCCATGCATCTAAAAGTCCATGTATCTAAAAGGAATATTTATTGCTTTCAAGTACAAGGTTCCCCAAATGGCACACACTCCTCCTTGGTGAGCTTACCTTGAAGATGACATTATAGTTGAAGCCCTGAATTTTGCTGTAAACGGATTGGTTGACTCATAATCAAAATAGTCCTGCCGATTTTCATTAAACGCACTAGGTGATTTCAAGTCACAGGGGCTATCAGATACCCCATTATTAAGCTTCTCAGATCGTCTGTTATCTTTCTTCCCGGTCACTCTTTCAAAGAGGCTCACTTTCTCTCTTTTCTCTCTCTTATTTTCTTTCCTTACTTCAATTGGTTTTGAAAATAAATTCATGCTGCTGTCCCATGACTCACTGCTTTCTTCAAATGGATTCTTCTTTCTTGGCAGTGTTGCAAATTTTTGGGGTAATGAAGCAGTCACATTTGTAAATGGGTCACTTTGTCTTCCAAAAGAGGGTTCGCCTTCATCCACAATGCTGCCAGGTTGGTTCAATTTAGAAGTATCAAAGCTTAGTGTTCTTCTGTGTGGAGATTTGAGACTTCCTACAAACATTTTTTTTTCATTAGTATGTGATAGATGACATATGCTATTACACTATCTGACACATTCTGCTGCTTCAGAATGAGAGTAATTAGCTAAAGATATTAACCCTCAAAATAATCAAAACAATCTTAAAATTAGGTGAGGTATATTATGAAGTAGATGTGCTAATAATAGTGTGTTGTGAGAAAATTAGTATCTTACTGGCTTAGAAACCACCACACGAGAAAAGTATAAGGTCAACCCAAAGGACCTGCTGTCAAAACTTTTCCATCACTAGAATCAAATTTACTTTCCTCTGTATATAGAAATACTTTCTAGAAACACTTAGATGGAATGGAATACATGCTGCAGGTTTGTTTGGTATGGTTTGGTTTTTGGTGTGTATGTGGATGTTTGTGAAGGCCATAAGTCAACCTTTACTGCCATTTTCATACCCATCTTGTCTTTTGAGACAGGATCTCTCACTGGTGAGGAATTTGTCAAGTAGTCTAGGTTGGCTGGCCTGAGAGCCCCAGGGATCCATCTGTCTCTACCTCTTAGACACATGATTACAAGCTGTGCCACCACCTGCCTTGCTTTTTGAATGTGGGTTTTGGAGACTGAACTCAGGTTCTCATGCTTTCCAGGTAAGCGTTTTAACATCCTAGCCCTGCTGCAAGCTTTTGAGAAGGAGAAATGACAGAAGAAGAAAAAAAGAAAGGGCCAGGCCATGAGAGAAGACTGGGATTCATTTCATTATCACCTATAATATAAATACAAATACATAAGATACAGGGGAGAATAAACAGAAATGAGTGCCACTTACCACTTTCTGGAACAATTCCAAAGGAATCTATCTGGCGACTGAGGAGATGTGTTGCACCTACAGCACTGGACTTCAGTTTTTCAGAAGGTAAATGGGACCCAGTTAAATCAGACATTGAATGGGCAGAAGAGAGCCGCTGAGGACCCAAAAGAAAAGGCTTTTTTGGTTTGGATTTCATCTGTATTTCACTGCTTGAAAATTCAGTATTGGCATCGGGCATGTGCGTGCTTGGAATGATTGCAGAAGATGTATCAGAAAATGTCCCGTCATTTTTTCTCCCTTTCATCTTATCTTTTAATTTTGCAAAAGGCGATCTTGTCTTATCCTTCATTGACAAGTCAAACATACTTGCTGTCATATTGTTTCTCATAAACTGAATATTGACCTTTATCTCACCCCTGTTTTTGATTCTCTTTCCTTGTTTGGATTCTAATCTAAACCACCTTCAAGAGAAGAGAAAAAGTTGATTGTAAGATATAATGGTAACAGCAAGCTTTGTTATATCCAGGCAGCTTTTTAAGTAAAGTAACCACCCACAAATTTCTAGTTTAACTCATTGTTTAAGAAGAAAACAAAGCAAACAAACAAACTGGTTCTAGATTCTGTAGAGTGACACACACCAAAGGAATGAATCTTTGGAGTATGTAAAGGGTTTTAGATAAACTTTCCCCTCATAATTCAAAAATCATCATAAAAAATTCTTATCAACAATAGCTAATTATGTTTCCATATGGGACAAGTGTTACTAATGGCCTAAGGATATGTTTAACATTCAGAGACACTGAGCCAGGAACTTATAATGCATCACTTTCAATTATTTCTGAGTACCATAAAATGACAAATAATGATGACATTTAAATAAAATATTTAACCCCTATCCCAATATATAAATTTATGGTAAAAGAATTTTATTAACAATGGGGATAGTACATAGTGTGCTAATCATTAAAACTCCAAGTACCAGTACTTATATTTATATAAAATGAATCTAATCCTTTTCCTAATAAAATATGAAAAATGAATAAAATGTAAGAAGTGATAAACAATAAATCTTGTGAAGTTTTCAAAGAATAAAAAGATCAACTATTTCCTGCCAGAAGCTATTGATTTTGTGAAGTATAAACGACTTTACAAACAAAGCCAGACCCCAGCCTTCATGCATCATGCTGCCGATTTTGAAGTGAACTATATAAGTAGCAGGGCCTATTTTGGTTTTGTTTACAGTATTTTTATCCTCAAGGAATCCTCCCAGTTGTTAGTGTCACTAGTGGTCACTCTGCAGGGCAAACAGCCTCAACCTGCAGTATGTTGCCCCAATGTTTTTACATCGTTCACATCATTTAACACAGAGCCTGAGCCCCATTCTGAAGACAGGCTGTTATATAAATATAGCTCTAGTAGATGCAATGAATTTTACTACGAAGCAACTCTGACCTAATTTTATATTACCTTTTTTTTTTCCTTGTTGTTTGCCAACAGGATAGCTAAAAGATGGCTGGATTTAGTATATCAAGCCAAAGACTGGCACACAGCCAGGACAGAGAGCCCAATATACAACCTATATCAGCTCCATGATGGTGCCATGCTTCCTTAATGAACTGGAATGATTCAATCAATTAAGACATACCATACAGGCCAAAACAAGCAGTTTCTTACAACAGAACAGTTTATAATAGAATGCAGTACTCTAAGAACCTGAAGAAGTTATACAATGATAACATCAAAACAGGACTGGGAATAAGAAATGGCAGCAATGAACTGTAGGATGGAGGACACCAAACAATACAAACATGAGTTCTCAGAACACCTCCAAATGAGACAAAGCTGTACACCCCAGAACTAACTTAGGGCTTTGGAAAAGAGCCATTTTCAATGGTCTGAGAAATGCTTCTGATGGGTGATATCTGAAAAATACTCCAAAACCTCAGGCTATGTGAAAAATGAGCGAACGCTCTTTATAAGAATGTTACCCCCCCCCAAAAAAAAAAACAAGCAACAAAAACATGTATGTGGAGTTTATAACAACTTGATGATACCCAAGTCGAGGACAGTATCAATGCTCACCAAAATGGAAGGGGGAAGGTGGTCAAAATTCAGAGTTTTTGCAATAAGAGCAAATGAATTCATCTACACTCTTACTCTGGTGATAAAGAAACTGAGGTAAGAAGAATGACAAGCCATTTCCCCAAGTCAGATAGAAGCCAATAAGGAAAACATCTAAAGCTGATGAAAAACATCTGCAGAAAATACAAGCTAGTCCTTATTTGATGAAGCGCATGTGTTAATAAGGTTAACCACATGGCTGCCACACGTTACAGAACACTGTATTTAACTAGAAAGCATGGGGGCGGGGGTCTTTCCTCCAAGAGCGCTAGCTCCTTGAAGACAGCTTGCTTTACACTAAAAATTCACTCTATTTTTTATTTCTAGAACCATCTTCATCAAATCAACAGGATTCAACTCCAAACATGCATGTCTTACACCATTTTTGTAGGAAGCTCTAAACACCTATGCAAGCTTTAAAGAATAAAACAATGCATTTGAATACAAATGTAAATACAATGGACTTTTTTCCCTTTCTCCCCCTATAAAAACAAAACAACAACAAACAAAACAAACCCCTGCAAAGAACTCTGATAAACACACTGATTTAAAGAGATGTCTGACAAGTAACTTTAGCTATTCTGTTTTGAAACTGATCTTAATGAGAACTCCAAGAATCCTGAAATAGTGTTTGTTTTCCCAGGCTTCACAGGGACAAATGAAGACACAGAACTTGGGAGTTGCTGGATTAATGCCTATTCTTTTCCACTTCTGGAGTGCTGGGTTGAAATGGTATATGGCTTCTGTTCAATTTTCAGTGGGCACAGGTCCATGTCCAAAACTATCACACATATGGGAATGATTCCCAAGCAATCGGTGCTGTGTGGTCAAGAAATGGGACAAGACTGGCAATAAGGAGACCAGAGGCCAGAAGGCAGGTGCAAGGCAGACATACACACACACACACAGACACACACAGGCGCACGCCCTAAAATCTACATATGTGCAAATCACACCTAGTTCTAAATACTCTGATTATTATTTCTTTTGAGAGCATTAAGAAAAAAAATGGACATCACCTACTTGGGTTATTAAAAAAAAATCAATGGCTATTTCATAACAGCATCAATGATTTTCCCATTCTATTATTAAACATTGTGTTTTTTCCTTAAATCTCATGCCAGAACCAACCCAGACACCTATTAAAAGAAGGCAAAATCGAAAGTTCTCTGACTGCTCAAAGGATTTGGCTCAGGCCCTTCCTCCCACCCCCTTCCTTAACACATACATACACACACACACACACACACACACACACACACACACATAAATATATATATATATATTGTATATATATTAATATATATTAAAAATTAAGTTAAAATAATAATTTTGAGCACAATACTTTTTGCTTCTCATGACACAACTGGAAGACAAGATGTAAACATTTGTCTTTTCACTGTCAAAAAGTACAAAGTGTCACACCCAGCAGTTCCATGGGACATCTCAATCAGCTGGTAGCCTTAATCACTCACTCCACTTTTCCAAAAAGCACTTGGGAATACACTGACAAGGTTTAGCAATGTGCAGCATATTAAATACCTTTCTTTTAATACACTGGTGGCTCAAGTCTGTCTCTTACTGTGCCACATGTGCAGCTGGGCTGGAAAAGGAAGCTATTAAATATATTAAAAATCTAGAAATATTACCAATAAAGATACCTCATCAAATACACAGTTCCCATTTAGTCACCCACACAAAGTATTAAGAGTTTAATACCATATGAAAATCCCTTTGTATGCAGTAACATCACAAGCTCTTCGAGAGCATTTCAAAGCATCTCCCTCCAAAAGCTCTCCTTGGTTTTATAGACAGACCACGATATTAGAGATTGTTCATGGTCTAGTTTATTATAACTGCGAAGCTGCCAAAGATTGAAATAAAACAAGAAATTTTAAAAGGCTATTTCGTTCTCAGGATCTTTGTATACACACTTGGGCCTACTTAAATTTGGAGAATTTAAATTTGAGGGGTCTGTAGTATATTATCATTAATATTAAAAGTACTGTTTAAAGCATGGTAAGAAATCTGAAGCTGTACATACTTAAAAGCTCACAGTCAAAACACTTTACAGGGTAAATACAAAATCACCCCAAACTGACAATTTGGGACAAATTATTTGTTTATTATTCATTTTTCATTTTAAATCCCATGAAGAACCCTTCAGAGGAAAGAAAATGCTACTTGTTAAATATCAAGAAGTTTAAAATCATTAAGTATGAAATTCAAACTTTTTCTCCTCTCCTCATTGAATATTTGCCTTTTGTTCTTCTTGTATGTCTAGTATTTTATCTTACATACACTAAATCTTAGCTAAAGACTTGATTCAAACAAAACAAAAACAATTCCTATTAAGTGAAGTCTGCTGGCAGGTTTTACAAGAAAAAAAAAAAAAGATCATTATTTTTAAAATATAGGAAATTAACATGAACTTAAAATTATCACTGTAAAAAGTGCTCTAAAGGGCAGATAAACCTGCATAAGGGCCAGAAAAAAAAAAAAAATGGGAAAAGTGATGTCCTCTGATGAGTTCCATCAGCCATCTCAATGAGCCTTCCGACCAGAAAAGCATGTTAAGTTAAAGGATGGAGCAAGAGACCACCTTGCCAAACATGCTACTTGTTTCGACTTAGGGCATAACATCCTAGTGTTGATTTGTACTTTGGTTTCTTAAATTAAGTACATCTAACTCAAGCTTGAATGTTCTATTTCAAAAGCCATGTTTTCATTGAAGAAGTCATTAAATCACTGCATCACAAGACTTTAATCACTGTCTCCAATCTTACAGTAGTTAATTCGGTCTGAACACACCAGCTTTGCTGAACTGATTCTTCAGTAAACAATAGCTCCACTATACTGCAAATTCAAAAGGAAAATGTCAGTGGGTTCAAGACTGGAGATGTTTGTGCAGACTTCCAAAACTTTTTTTTCCCTTTTAACAACTTTCTACTCTGTCAAGAAGTACTGACCCTGAAAACTGGTGGAGTAAAAATAAAGGCCAACTGTTTACAATGCTGAAATACAGAGTTCTCAAATCGGTAATTTACTTTTTGACAGCCCTTACTGGTAATTTACCTTTTAACAGTGCTCAGCAAACATAGACCATTACATGCATAGATTTAATTTTCTGATTTTCTAGTTCATGCCCAAGTAGGCTTCTTACAAAAAGTATCTTAAAATCCACTGCAATATATTCCACTGCTTAAGAGCTGTTTACCTCACAGAAATGAGAAAAACAACGGATCACTAATAACTTATTTTTAAAAAAATCATTCCATAGCAAAGGCTATTTTCTTCAAAGTCATGCAAACAGAAGTGCTTAAAACTGGGTCTTGTTTCAATCCCAAATGCCAATGCCACAGATATATTATGTTCAAGAACAGTAAATCCATATATATTTAAATGCCCAACATTTAAAATAAATTATATAACTTACTCTGTTTTCCTCCTTTGTTTGTCCTCAAAGATGTCATTGAGATTGATTGCCACCTGCCCTAAAAACTTATCCAGTCCCACTAGGGACCTGTGCATCACTATAAGAAAAAGAATGTATTTCTCTGGATTGCCCTGCATGAGCAACCCAGGCAGCTCAAAGGAGGCTTCCTCCTTCCAGACAGGCTCCAGTGTTTTCTCTGCTACAGATGTAGAGTACTTTTCTTTGCCCAACTGAATTATGGTGTACGTATCATTGGTTCCACTTTTGCCTTTTGGCTTCAGATCTTTAGCTTGGAGCACTGTGACCTGCACGTGGGTTGGAAACCACTTTTGGGCTTGCTCGGACAACATCATTCTGGGATTTTGTTTTGTTGTGTTTTTCGGGTTTTGTTGTTTCTTTCTTTCTTTCTTTTTTTTTTTTTTTTTTCCTCTGCACAGAGTCCGGAAACGCAGGCAGTGCCCCTCCCGCAGGGAGAGCCCTATTCCCTGATCACTGCATCCTTAAGGGCACTTGAGCAAGCTGGGGAGTGGGGCTGCCCCAAGGTCCCTATGGGCTAATGTCAAAATATCTGGTGAGGTCGGCCGGGGCCGCTGCCACTGCGGGGGTCCCTTTCTTCTGCAGAAGCACAGGGGTCCACATCACCTGGCCGCGCAGTCCAGGCCTCCGCGCGCAAACGGACGCCTCGCGTCGCCACCGTCCCTAGGCCAGCGCCCCTGCGGCCAGGCCTCAGCCCTGTGCGGCCCGGCTCCTCCTCCGACCCGGTTGATACGAACCGTCGGCGGCCCCCGGGGCCTGGCTCCCGCCGCCCGCGCAGCCTCGCCTCGGCCCCTCCCCCGAGAGTGGCGTAGGCCAGGGCGAGGGGGGCGGAAGCCGCCGTCCTGGATCGGCGCCGGCGGGACGCAGGGCTCCGGCGGCGGCACGGGGCGAGGCCTGGCTAGGGACTCGCGGCTCCTAGCGCCCGGCGCGCGGCGGCCGGGCCACTTCCGGGTTGGCGGTCTCCATGTTGAGACCCGCGGCGCGAGGGGCGGGGCCGGGAGGGTTTGGGGGTTAGCGCCGCCCTAGTTGCCGTGACAACGCGCAGCCGTGCGCGGGACGCGGAGGCTGGGACCGGCGCACTGGTCTGTGGGCGCTGTGGTTCAGGCCTGGCAGTTGCTGGGTGCCGGATGTGTGAGCCTGCAGAGGCCGACAGGAGGATCCTGGGAGGCAGCACTGAGCCCTGCTCAACGCCTGCACTTGGGAGAGAACCCATTTCCATCTTGGAAGGCAGGAATCTATCCCAGCTGTATTCTCTGTGCCTGGCCAGGCCCTGGTGGCCTCAAATGGTGGTGTAGCACATAGCTCTTCTTCAATGTCAGATACACAATTCATCTAACCATTCTCCATCCGTCTTCAAGAGGAAACTTTCAGCTGACTAAAGGGACCTCCTGAGCACAGACCAAAAGCGAAGGACACAGATTCCAAAGCTACCATTGCTTAATAAAGAACATAGACTCGGTTCTGGCCCCCGTGCCTGTTGCCATTATTCTCTGTGAACTGTTGTCAAGTCATTTTCTTTCCCTAAGTCCCACTTTTTCACAGTTTAGGGTCTCCAAAACTACTCCAACCTAAGTTGTGAGTGTGGTGTCCAAAGCGTTCTTTGAGCCCTCTTGAGTGCTCCTGGAGACCAAGCCCTTGCATCATAGGTAGGACTATAGTGGTATCATAAATGGCATTTTCCTGCCAGCACTGTGAAATGTGCTCTATTTTTCAATCGCAGAAAACACTTATGTAACACACTTATGTACTACCTCTGTTGACTTTTCCATCCATGTCTTCCTAGGAAAATTCTTAAATTCTTTGGACTACCTGGCAGCATGTCCAGCCTGCAGCCAACAATAGTTATGAATGAGGCCGAACACATTATAAACTTACATGTTATGTGATTATTTAACTTCATGGTGCTGTTCTCCAGGGAGAACTTTGTAGACAGATAACAGTATCTTGTAGCATGTCAAAAGGATGGACATCCCTAAAGGCCTTCAGAGAACTAAGCATTAAGTAAGTGTGCTAGCCAATCTATTGACTGACTAAATGCCTTTTCCCTTAGAAGACTAATTTTGAGAATAAAACAATTTGATAGATGGGAATGTGCTTTTTCCAACTTAAAATGGCCACAAACTATAAGGAATTGTGTTTATTATTTTCGGGCAAGGTTTAAAACTTCTGTTGTACAGGCAGAATTTTCAGCCCTGTGAGACAGTGTTTGAAAAGGCCATGTGTACAGAGCAGAACAAAATCATCACACTACATGCATAGCATCTGGATCCCAGAGTGGGCAGTTGTCAGGGTTAAAGAAAAATATTCTCAGGGATTTGAAAAGAGTACATTGGAGCAGTCAGTGGTGGAATTTCATCAGCATCTCTACAGAAAAATAATTTGACACCTGAAACTTGCAGAAAAACAAAATAAGCATCATGAAATCTAAGTTTAGAAGTTTTATAAACTATACTTTAAAGGATTCACATTTCTATTATAGGTTGTAATTAAACAATAGGCAATTAATTATAATAATGGATGTGTGTTTTTAAAGAGCCTAAAATGTTCGCTAAGCTTTATTAACGATTATAAACTTGTTTACAAGTATCATTTCACTCATTGTTGACATGTAACCATCTCTAGGGTAGAAGCTGGCTGCAGTAGTTCACAGCAACACAATAACAGACTCCAACACAACACAGAGACTGCTCTAAGGGCAAAAGCTGGACAACTGAGACCATTATCCTCTCTTCCATCACACCTAAAGTTGGCTTTTCTTAAAACCTAGCTAGAGCCAAAATTGTTTAATATACTATCTTATCAAAATCAGAAATCATGACATAATAGTTTCAAGTCAGAATAAGAAAATAACATCTCTCTGCTCACTGGGGAAGCACACACACAAACCATAAAAGCCAAAGAAAGTCTAGAATTGCATTATAAAAAGGAAGTAATTTCCTAGTAATTCTTTTTTTATTGCATCACTACATTCAGAATATAAAAATACATCAGCTGAGCCAAGTATATGGTTGGCTCATATGGAAAAATAATAGTATTTATATAAGAACTGAGATCAAAGTGATCTACTAATGTGTTCAGGTTTCTTTCTATGTTTTAAAAATTATTTTACTACTTTTAAAATGTATGTATTTATAGTTACTTTTAAAGATAGAAAGACCATATGAGTGAATAAGGACAACCCCCAAACTGAAGACAGCTACTTTTTTTTTTTTATTATTCTTACTAATGACTAATCTTTAGTGGAATTCCACAAACAAGGCCTGAGGTAAAGGACATATTTTATAGAAGGGATATGTTGAGAATTCTAATTTTGTACTGTTCACCACTATCCACCACACACACCCCACCAGAAGATTTCACAGATGAAAATAGTTAGCAGGTACTGTGGCTTTCAGGACATTTTCTCAAAGAAGTTCATTCCAAGCATTATGGAAGATTTTACCACTGAACATCTGTAGTAGGAATCTTAAAAGTTCTTATTAATGAAACCAAACCCGAGGTCAGTTATTGGGGTGATTGCTGGAAGATCAGAGAAGCAGAACAAGCCACGACTATCTCACCTTGCTAGTTCCTCAGGTGATCCTTTTTCCTCAGGCTGGAAGCTTCTGAATCCTCATCCCAATGGCTCTCAGCTGAACTGTGCTCAAAAGCCTGAATGCTTAACCAGCCGAATGCTTTACTCACTACATGCTTTTTTCTCCCCTAATTCCTGGTCCTCACGCCTTATATACTTTTCTCTTCCTGCCCCCACTCCCTGGGATTAAAGGTTGTGTTTCTAGGATTAAAGGTGTGGGTCACCATGCTTAGCTGTTTCTAAAGTGGCCTTGAACTCAGAGATCCAGCTAGCTCTGCCTCCCAAGTGCTGGGATTAAAGGCGTGCACCACCACCACCCAACTTCTGCTATGGCTTCCTCTTCCCATTTTCTAGCCACCAATTTTGGCTTTGTTCTAGTGGCTGGCTGTTCTCTGACCCCAGATATGTTTATTTCAGGGAACACACAATATTTTGGGGAACACAATACCACCACATTCGTGGTAGGAATTCATGAAATAGCCTCTTGCCTGTGGCCTTGTGAGCCCTAGCTCAGACCTGAGCTACATTCGGCCGGCTGTGGTGGCACATACCGGTAGGATTTACTTGAAGAAGGCAGAGGCAGGAGGATCCTGAGTTGAGGCCAGCCTAGGAGAAGTTTGGGCCGGGACAGAGACACAAACAGTGTCGGTGGGACCATGGAGGCAGTGGCTGCTGCTCCGAGTTGCAGGCTGCTTCTCATCTTGTTGGTGACTTCAGTGATACTGCTACCTGGAACGAAGAGTTTACTGCTGCTTGTTCAGAGAAGAATTGCCAGGACCAGTGTGTTACAAGAAAGCATTGGCAAAGGTCAGTTTGGAAACGTTTGGCAAGACAAATGCTGGGGAGAAATTGCTGTGAAGATTTTTCTCTTCTAGGGAAGAACGTTCATGGTCCCGAGAGACAGACATTTATCAGACTGTGATTACTCCAAACCACAGAGGAGGCACAAAAAAAAAAAAGAAGGGAACCATGATCATGCCTAACAGTGACTTTGAAACCTTCAAAAGGATGATGGGACTCCACAATGATGATGCCACATGGACTATGGTAAAGCCATTAACACCATGGAAAGATCGACTCTGGACTACAAACTGCTCAGGACAATTTCGAGATGACTGGCTGAGATGATCCAGCCTGACAGACTACCTGAACAAGGACTTGAAACAAGCCCTGCACTTTCTCACTATGCAGTGGTGGGACAAATGCTACAGGACTTGACAATTAATCCAAAAATTTTCTTTTCAGGATCCTCCAAAGATGGAAGTAATTTTAAGAAGACATGCCTACATCCCCAAAAGGTGGGATGGGAGGTTTTTGGTCGTTTAATGAGTTTTGGATATTGTCTTTGTTTATGATGATTGGTTAAAAGTTGTTAATTGTTAATGGTCAGGAAAAAAGCTGAACATGAAGATTAGATTCAGAGGTTTTGTTTAAAATGAAAAAATAATATAGATATGAGGTAGATCACTGAATCTACTCTTAGAAAAAAGATGAAGAAATAATAGGATAAATGGGTAGATCACTGAATCTACTCTAAAAAGAAAAAGGAGAAGATATAAAAATGACAAAATGTAGATTACTGAATCTGTTATGAAAAGAAAAATACTTTTTTAAAAAAGGAACTATTTGTTTTAAATAGGATAAGTAATGAAAACTTTTTGTCTGAGTTTATCAAATGTTGCTGGACTGGACATTGTTAGTATATATAAAATGGAGTTTTTATCTGAATTTGTCAAATGTTAATGGACTAGACATTGTTAATATAATTCTTGACTGTATATATTATATATATTTATTGGATAATTTTTCTTGTATTAGTTATAACCTTTTTTAATTTTAGACAAAAACAGGAGAAATGTGGTGGTATTGTGTTCCCCAAAATATTGTGTGTCCCCTGAAATAAACATATCTGGGGTCAGAGAACAGCCAGCCACTGGAACAAAGCCAAAATTGGTGGCTAGAAAATGGGAAGAGGAAGCCATAGCAGAAGTTGGGTGGTGGTGGTGCACGCCTTTAATCCCAGCACTTGGGAGGCAGAGCTAGCTGGATCTCTGAGTTCAAGGCCACTTTAGAAACAGCTAAGCATGGTGACCCACACCTTTAATCCTAGAAACACAACCTTTAATCCCAGGGAGTGGGGGCAGGAAGAGAAAAGTATATAAGGCGTGAGGACCAGGAATTAGGGGAGAAAAAAGCATGTAGTGAGTAAAGCATTCGGCTGGTTAAGCATTCAGGCTTTTGAGCACAGTTCAGCTGAGAGCCATTGGGATGAGGATTCAGAAGCTTCCAGCCTGAGGAAAAAGGATCACCTGAGGAACTAGCAAGGTGAGATAGTCGTGGCTTGTTCTGCTTCTCTGATCTTCCAGCAATCACCCCAATAACTGACCTCGGGTTTGGTTTCATTAATAAGAACTTTTAAGATTCCTACTACAAACATCAGCATCTCTAAACTCACATATGCTGATCTCCTGTAGTACAATGATGAACCCTCAGTGTTTAAATAGACCACTGGGTCCAGTGTGTTAAAGCTTCAGCATGCATTATGTAATGGGTGTGTTAATTGTTTTCCAGATGGAGATGCAGAAGCCAAAAGGAAGCAAGAAGCTTTTCCAAGGCATTGTTAAAGTCTTCAAACTTCACACACATACACACACACACACACACACACACACACACACACACACACACACAAAGTGTATATGAAACCCATCTTTGTACAGCAAAGCCCATGAATTATTTTATCAATATGTAAATCAATATTCACACAGTTAAAAAGAAAGAGCTAGGAAGATGGCTCTGTGCATAGAGTACTTGTGATCCAAGAATAAAGACCTGAGTTTGATCCCCAGACCCCCGTCAAAGAACCAGTGTAGGAAGCAGAGACAAAAAGACAGATCCACAGGCTAGCCAGCTCAGTCCAATTAGCGAGCTCCAGGTAAAAGAGAAACAGGACAGGTTTGGGCACACACACACACACACACACACACACACACACACAAAGTGTATATGAAACCCATCTTTGTACAGCAAAGCCCATGAATTATTTTATCAATATGTAAATCAATATTCACACAGTTAAAAAGAAAGAGCTAGGAAGATGGCTCTGTGCATAGAGTACTTGTGATCCAAGAATAAAGACCTGAGTTTGATCCCCAGACCCCCGTCAAAGAACCAGTGTAGGAAGCAGAGACACGATACACAAATTTTAAGTAAGAAATTATTCAGCAAATTGAAGTCCAACAGCAAGGAAGTAGTATTGAGGGTTTAGGAGGCTGTTCTGTTTCATTTTCATCACTGGACTGATTAATCGGTCTTGTGGGGTTGTGAGGTCTCAGTCTGTGATACATGAGAAGCAATGTTCTATGCAGTGTGTAAAGCCCAAGCCAGAAGCCTGGGTCTGAATCCCACATTGCCTGTTGCTGGCTGTGTATCTTCAGGAAGGAAATTTCCTTCTTTGAGCCATCTGTAAAATCAGAGTCTGTCCTAGCAAACACCAGGGCATCCCCTCACAGTCATAATTCCAACTAGTCCAACTGTAGGACAAAAAGGCAAATTGCGTTTTAATTACCTAATTGGGTGCAGAAAATACACTAAAACAGATTTCCTTTTTATGTAACGTATCAATCACGGATCCTCTAATTTGGAAGGAATATATATGTAAATATGTATGTCTCTATATATTCAAGATGTCCTGTGTATTCTTTCTCCCAAATGAAATCAATTGATCAGAAAAAGGAAGCAAATGTAACTCTCGCTAATTGGCCCCACATGACAAAATTGACACCAACAGCTCGAGATTTGGAAGAAATTACATATAGGGCAAGTGGTCTTGAAAAGTCTTGAACTCTTTCTTGTAGTCATCAGTAACTTCTATTATCGGCAGCTTCTTTGAACTGTGAAGACATGCTGGGGAGGGTAAGAATTTGTGGAGCCAAGTACACATTTGCACATAAGGATGTTTCATGCCAAAGATTCTCCATTTCTTGTTTATGGTCTCAAAATATTATGTTGGACAACCTTTGTTCCCTCAACAAAATGGATGCATATGAATTCATAGACTAGGAATGTATTTACATCAACTACTATATGGTCTTGGATAAGATGAATAAACCTCATTTGATCTTTTGTCCTTCCAAGAACATTTAAATTGTTTCCAATTTTTCAGCTATCATAAACAATGGTTTGTAGATGTACAACTTGACTCCTTATGGACTGTGCAGAGAGAGGGATTTTTTTTGTAATAATACCTCTTTTTAAAAATTATATTTGCCAGGTGGTGGTGGTGCACACCTCTAATCCCAACACTCGGGAGGCAGAGGCAAGTAGATCTCTGTAAGTTCAAGGCCAGCCTGGGCTACAGAGTGAGTTCCAGGAAAGGCGCAAAGCTATACAGAGAAACTCTGTCTCAAAAACCAATAATAATAATAATAATAATAATAATTTTATTTATTTAGTTAGCTAGTTATTGGGTGGGGAACATGCCACAACACACACGTGTAGGTCAGAGGACAACTTGCAGGTGTTGATTCTCTCCTTCCACTATGTGGGTCCCAGGGAATGAATTAGAGTGTCTGACTTGCGACAGACACCTTTCCCATTGTGATATCACATTTGCCCCTAGTATCTCTTTCCTAACAACAATGAAGCTTGTGGTGATGACGAGAAAAGCCCCTAGACCCACACATTAGAAGGCCCGAGTTGTACTCCTGGTTCTGCAAAGCCACCAGCTGCAGACCTGGCAAACCATCATCTATGTGAGCCTCAACAGCCCTCTAACTGCAGAATTCTCGAAGTCCTACTTGCTGAGTAAGAATTATTGTTCTTGAAAACCAGTAAATACTTAGATATTTCTCTTCCAATTTCAGCTGTCTCATCATGAGTCCTCTTTAATTCTTCAGCATGTTACTACTTACCTTAGTTTAGGTAGAGCTTAGCAATGTTTGCAATCTTGATTATTACTGAAAGATTTATATCAGACTTTTAACTCATCACCTTTGCTGGCAAGGTGGCTCAAGAGTAAAGTAGTTGTTGTGCAAGCCTGATGACCTGAGTTCAATACCTGGAACCTACTACTAAAGGTGGAAAGAGAGAGCAGACTCCATAAAGTTGCCTTCTGGCCTCCATCCACATGTACCCCAAATAAGTGTATATACACACACACACACACACACCATACACACACACACACACACACAACAAAAGTAAATAAAATTTGAAAAGACTGGTTCATTGTTCTTTGTTTTAAAAAATAATTTCTTTAACAGGATTTTTTTATGATCTGCGTAGTATTTCTAGAATATGGGTTAATTTGGAGACCATTTAATTGGCAGGCTACTCTAAAAAAACGTGATGCCTTTGTTTCCTACCCTACAGGTCCTTTCTGCATTTCTATTTACTGAATATTTAAAGGTAATTGTTATATTTTATCTTATTTCTTATATTTTATGATTTTATATAAAGCCTGGTGGAGATGCTATTTTGGGGAATAGGTCAAGATTTTCTTGTCCTAGGGTCAGATTTCAAACCACCACTCCTGAAGCAATTTTCAACTGAACCAAACAATGACTTATTCCTTTTGAGTGACTGACAACAAACATATTTTAGCTTAGCAGCATGTGCTTATCTTTTTACACATGTTGGGTCAGGGCACTTTCAGAGCACCTACCATTGTAAACTTGAACTACATTCCTTTTGTAGCAATCCGAAGGATAATAGACCATCTGGATAGCCAAAATTAAACACAAGATTGTCTTCAGTGTTGTTCAAGAGGAGACAGGATGCTTAGAAAGCAGGTCCTCCATATCTTTTCAACAACTTAATATACCTCAATTGGCTGTAACATTACCTGAGCATCCTTGACAGGATGCCAGGGCCTAACTCTGCTTTAATGAGAGCACAGAGACAAACGAAGATAAGCAACTGATTTGTAGCCCATGGTATACTCCAGAAATCAGAAACTGTGCTGTGATGTTTGGCATCAAAAATGGCAGAGAGACGGAAGGATATTAATGGACATTATCCATGGAACAAGAACCATCCCGGCCTTCACTAACCCCTTCTGCCTCCATGACAAAAAGATGAAATGCTAACTGACTATCTTCTGTGGGAAAATGTTGGGTTTCATTCAGGAGATCAAGGCAGATTCACCACCTCAATCAACATTAAAAATTTGTTGCAGAACAGAGAACAGTGCTGCATGGAAAAGTCTTTTATAAACAGAAAGAATTTATTTACTATGAAATTTTATCATGGTTTCAGGTTTGTATCTATTAAATATGTATGCACTAGTATTCACACATTTTCCTCGAGTGTCACTGTTTGCCTAAAATGGCACGAGTTGAACAGATTTAAAAAGCAAAAAAATTCTAGTTTGAAATCACTCAAACTATATCAAAGCCCACTCAATTTTATAAGGAAAGGCACTTACAGAAAAACAAAAAACAAAAAACAAAAAACAAAAAAAACAACAACTCAGTAGCTATGAGATAAATCCTTGTGATGGGCTGAAACTGATGTCTGTTGCAAAACCAAAGAAAACACTACAAAATGAAGGCTAAATTTAAATTTATTCTGGGAGGGCAAACCCAGTGCCTTCTTAGAAATGCATGCCTTAACAAGCTCATGCAGTTATAAGGTTGATAATGACTTGATAACAGCTTATGCTGTTTATGCCTTTCTCATTCCTAGTAATTGGCAATGTCTTGTGACCTTCCGGTTTCAGGCAAGTACAAGGTAAGTATGCTTAGAGCCACACAGATAAGGAAAGCCAATGTGGACAAAAGGGTCAGCTCTCACCTTCCTATTTCAAAGGAGACAGTAAGAAAAGAGGTAATGGCCAAAATTTATGCAATAAATAATGTGAAAGCCAAGGCAAAAGGACTTCCACAAGTTTAGTTCAGTTTGGGCTACATAGTGAGTGAGTTCAAGGCTATTCTGGACTTCTGTGTAAGATCCAGTCTGGGAGTGAGGCAGAGAATGCAATCAATAAAAGAGGCAGGTTAGACTGATTCCTCTGCAGGGGAAGAGTAGACTGATAAAGAAGATCAATATATCTATATGCAAATTGATGATGAGCCAGATGAATGTAGGCATCAAAACAAAGTTCACTGTATCTTGTTTCTCAGAAGGGACTTTGAAAGCAAATCAAGTCTGGGAGCTCCACAATCCCAAGCACCATGTTTGCTTGAAGCAGCCACAGTATTGGTGGAGTAGAAGGTTAAAGCAAGGGGGCCTCTGAGCAGAGGTCTGAGGCCTCCTGCTGAGCCTCCTATCAAAAATCACTAGAGATCCTCTGAATAGTCCATCTCCCCAGCACTGTGGGAGTGATGAAGAGGGGGCTGGTGGGTGTTGGGAACAGAAGGTCCTTGTACCCACAGTTCACCAGGGAAAACAGGAATGTTAAGCATTCAGGATTATCCTTTCAAAGGAAAGGACAGATAATCTGTTTTCTCATCCAGAAGGCTGGGAATTGTAGGTGATTAACAGCTTGGCGATCTGCATTACCTGTAGGGCCAGACCATATTAAGGTCCCACAACCAGGGCTAGAGGTGGCTAGTAGTATTTTAAGTGACATTTACATTATCTGTATAGCCATGGGCTCTCCCAAGTTCCCACAACAGGACCAGGGGTGGCTAATAGACCTTTATCCAATCTGTATGACCAAGTTCTTGCTAATTCCTTCACTAGGTCCTTAAGCTAACACAGATAGCCTATCTCTAGCACCCATATTCTTAGAATAAATGACATGTATTTTGAGTTGTTTTAGTATAATTATGCCTCTCTGTGCACCAGGGATTGTATTACACCCGGTAACATTTTTTTTTTTTTTTCAAAATTGTGCTGTTTATAAATGCTGGTAATAAACCACTTGGCAACAGACTCCTGAAGTTTGATCCAACACTGAATAAATCGGGCTGAACTTAATTTTCCTTCTTGCCTCTTTGTGGATCAGTTCACTGCTGGCCATGACACTTGCAGGGACCCCCACAGATGGGCATATAGGATCCTTCAGGCTGGGATCTGAAAGATTCAGAGGATACAAAACAAGGATCAGAGACTGACTGTGATGAGTCTTCTACCTGCACTTCTTTTAATGGGATAACAGTGGGGAGAGGTGCTGGCAGATGACAGTGGCAGACACTGCTTAGGCTTTTATCTGCTCAGCTTCAGCCTTGGCATAAACCTTAGTTTTTGTTCCAGAGAGGATAAGGAAGAAGAAAGTTGCCTGAAACTACATTTGTATTATTATTTGTGGTTTAAATCCTGAATAATTGGATGTGTCCAATATGGCACTTTCTGGATTGATCTTGGTAGAAGGAGAAACAGAGGATCAAGATAGAAATTATGTTGGCACTAGGTAGGACAACAGCCACACACTTCTTTTTTTTTTTAATGTTTTTTTCCTCCATTTTTTATTTATTATATTTCTGTTTTAATTTTATGCATCAGCCATGGTTTCCCCTGTCCTCCCCCACCTTCGCCCCAGCCCCTCCCCTCCATTCCCATCTCCTCCAGGGCCAAGACTCCTCTGGGGATTCATTTAACCCTGGTGGATTCAGTACAGGCAGGTCCAGTCCCCTCCTTCCAGGCTGAGCAAAGTGTCCCTGTATAAGCCCAAGGTTCCAAACAGCCAGCTCATGCACTAAGGACAGGTCCTGGTCCCACAGCCTGGATGCCTCCCAAACAGTTCAAGCTATTCTATTGTCTCACTTATCCAGAGGGCCTGATCCAGTTGGGGGATCCACAACCTTTGGTTCATAATTCATGTGCTTCCATTCGTTTGGCTATTTGTCCCTGTGCTTTTCCAATCTTGGTCTCAACAATTCATACTCTTATAGTCCCTCCTCTTTCTCAACAAATGGACTCCTAGAGGCTCCACCTGGGGCCTGGCCAAGGATCTCTGCATCCACTTCCATCAGTTATTGGATGAGAGTTCCAGCACGACAGTTAGGGTGTTTTGCCATCTGATCACCAGACTAGGTCAGATCACGCTTTCTCTCGACCATTGCCAGCAGTCTACAGTGGATGTATCATTGTGGATTTCTGGGGACCTCTCTAGAATTTTGCTTCTTCCTGTTTTCATGTGGTCTTCATTTATCATGGTCTGTTATTCCTTCTTCTCCCTTTCTGTTCTTGATCTAGCTTGGATCTTCTGCTCCCCTAAGCTCTCTTTCCCTCAAACCTTGCCCTTCATTACCACCACCACCCCACGTCCAGTTTGTTCATGTAGATCTCATCCATTTCTCTGTTATTGGGAGATCCCTGTGTCATCCTAGGGTCCTGTTTTCTAGGTAGCCTCCCTGGAGTTGTCTAGTCATCATTGTTTTACATCTAGTATCCTCCTATGAGTGAGTACATACCATGTTTGTCCTTCTGAGTCTGGGTTACCTCACTCAGGATGATTTTTTTCTAGATCCATCCATTTGCCTGCAAACCTCATGATGTCATTGTTCTTCTCTGCTGAGTAGTACTCCATTGTGTATATGTACCATATTTTCTTTATCCATTCTTCAGTTGAAGGGCATCTAGGTTGTTTCAGGTTCTGGCTATTACAAACAATGCTAATGTGAACATAGCTGAGCAAATGCCTTTGTGGTATGATTGAGCATTCCTTGGATATATGCCCAAGAGTGCTACAGTTGGGTCTTGGGGGAGATGGATTCCCAATTTTCTAAGGAAGCACCATGTTGATTTCCAAAGTGGCTGTACAAGCTTGCATTCCCACCAACAGTGGAGGAGAGTTCCCCTTGCTCCACATCCTCTCCAGCATAACCTGTCTTCTGTGTTTTTGATCTTAGCCATTCTGACAGGTATAAGGTGATATCTCAGAGTCATTTTGATTTGCATTTCCTGGATAATTAGGGATGTTGAGCAATTCCTTAAATGTCTTTCAGCCATTTGAGCTTCTTCAGTTGAGAATTCTCTGTTTAGTTCTATAGCCCATTTCTTAATTGGACTGTTGGGCATTTTGATGTCTAATTTCTTGAGTTCTTTATATATTCTGGATATCAGCCCTCTGTCAGATGTGGGGTTGGTGAAGACCTTTTCCCATTCTGTAGGCTGTCACTTTGTCTTGTTGACCATGTTCTTTGCTCTACAAAAGCTTCTCAGTTTCAACAGGTCCCATTGATTGATTGTTTCTCTCAGTGTCTGTGCTACTGGTGTTATATTTAGAAAGTGATCACTAGTGCCAATGCGTTCAAGAGTACTTCCTACTTTCTCTTCTATCAGGTTCAGAGTAACTGGATTTATGTTGAGGTCTTTGATCCCCTTGGACTTAAGTTTTGTGCACAGTGACAGATATGGATCTATTTGCAGCCTTCTACATGTTGACATCCAGTTATGCCAACACCATTTGTTGAAGATGCTTTCTTTTTTCCATTGTACATTTTTGGCTTCTTTGTCAAAAATTATATGTTCATAGGTGTGTGGGTTAATGTCAGGGTCTTCACTTTGATTCCATTGGTCCACATGTCAGTTTTTATGCCAGTACCAAGCTGTTTTTATATACAGTAGCTCTATAGCCACACACTTCTTATCTAGCACCTGATTGTGTGACCCAAGCTCGAATTGCTAGCTCAAGAGATATCACATAATAAGCAAAGTGGAATGATAGCCAGAGCCCAGGAAGTTGAGGAGCTTTCTGTGTTGCCATGAGATGGTGGTGGGTTTCCTTTTCTGCCTGCTAGTAGTAGGTAGCCATTCCAGCATTGGCCTGGAAGTTCCAACCCCCATTGAGGATTCCACAATGGTCATGCCTACAAGGCGGGGCTGAGAGAGGACGCTGAAGACCCAGGATCCAAATAAGAAGGATCTCTTGGTGCCCAGACCCTGGACACTGGAGGTAGACCGAGCAGAGTTCTCCAGAGAACACCACTGGACTGTGCCATACCTTTGCCAGACCCTACAATCTACCTATCCCTTCATTTGTAAGTTATGCCATAAAATAAACCTCCCTTTTAACTACGTGGAGTCACCTTAATAATTTCACCAATACCTGTTCCTCGTTCTAGGTCAGGACTAAATGTTACAAATACTCAAAACTTGAAGTGATAACACTAGTGACCTTGTTCTGAGAACTAATTACATGTGAATTGAGTGGAATTCTACCAACATAACAGAAAAGTATCTAGGCTCTCATTGAATTAGAACTGTGGTAAGAACTAATGTTTTAGTGAAGCCCCTTACAAAATTAATGCCACTTTTGGGTTCCACTGATAGCAAAATATTTCATGAAGGAACCCTAGCAGTCA
Organism: Onychomys torridus; assembly: GCF_903995425.1. Classification (NCBI taxonomy): domain Eukaryota; kingdom Metazoa; phylum Chordata; class Mammalia; order Rodentia; family Cricetidae; genus Onychomys; species Onychomys torridus. Next base: position 179,521,155 of record NC_050443.1, read on the forward strand.
CCTGCTCTTCTTTCTTGTTCTGATGGGTAACCTGTCTGTGTCCCCCTCTGAAGACAGCCTATGCATGCAGGAAGGCTCATCCCTTCCTCTTCAGCTGCTGGCAACTGAAGTTATTCTTTCTCTTTTCTGCATCATCAAGGGTTTACTTCTCTACTGGATCAAACTCATTGAAACAAATACAGTCTCTAATACTTAGAGACAGTATGAAACTGTCTCAAAAAAACAAAAAACAAAAACAAAAACAAAAACAAAAACAAAACAAGGAACAGCATTCAGAAAAACACACCCAGTATTGTTCTCTCTCTCTCTCTCTCTCTCTCTCTCTCTCTCTCTCTCTCTCTCTCTCTCTCCCCTTCCCCCATTCTCTGTAGCTACTTCTCTTAAGAGCAAATGTTCTTGAAAAGACTTGTCCATACTTTTGCTTCCCTCCCCCATTCTCTCTTGAAATGCCCCAACAGATTTTTGTCTTCATCCTCCATCTATGCATCACCAACACCAATATTTGGTCCTCATCTTCCTTGAGCTAGTCTACCTCACTTGATATTTTTCTTCAAAATTGATGTTTATACTTGCAAAATAGACACCACAGAAGAAGCGCAAGGTTCAATGTCAGCCTTCTCTCATGTAATATCTGGTGTATTGCTGTGTAGTGTTATTGTGACAGATGGTGCAAAGTAATGAAGACAGAAACCAAAAGCTGTTTCATTGCGCTCATTTACGTACTCTTTCAATTATGCTTTAAATATGTTTCATATTCATCCAGTGTGCCCACCATTAAACTCATTAGGTATCTTGAATGTGTTGCATCTCTAAGAAAGAATGAGGGCAAATGAGAATGCTAACATTGGCAGCTTCTACAAGAGACTCTAATTCTGCCTTTCAGTTGTAAAAGTTTGTGTCCTGGGACCTTTCTCTGATCTAGTGACATATATAAGAACCTCTAATTTTAAAAACATAGTGTATAATATAAAACATACATGCTATATGTAATTTTTACATGTTTACTATATCATTACAATTTTATAAATATCCCATAGTAAGCTACTGTTATAATTCATGAGTTATTATGTTTAATTACACAATAATCTATTGTTATGTTTTGTATAGGCTATGTATAATTAACACATATGTATATAATTAGAGGTTCTTTAGCTGCAGGAACCTGAGAATTATAGCAACTAATTTGTTTAGAATGGTTTTATTATATTGATATAAGTGAAGCAAAATCAGACACAAGAAATTTCATGGTTGCTTAAGCCAAATTGCAATCCTAAGCTACACACTTTGGAGACCTGAGCTGGAGCATGGGGATCTTAGCAACAGGAGTTCACTGATGTGGCTCAGGCTCATCTCCTGGTACCTCCACTCTTTCTCAGAGTTCTCTGCTGTTCCTGACCTGTGCCTCATATTGATAGTTATCAGCTCTGGCAGGACTTCTGCAGTGTTGACTTTTGGCTTTCAGCTTTCACCCATGGCCAAGAAGGAGTTTCATGGACCCAGCTCTTTTTCCTGGGGCAGGCCATCCTAGTTGCTCTGATTCCACAACCCATGGCTGTGCCTGTGTGGAGGGAGAGAACTGGGGCTCTGAGTTAATGAAGGCATTGGTTTCCTAGCTGAGTTGGGATGTAAGGGGGCCGATTCTCTTTAGCTGCACGGTTGGCAGACAGATGCTTTGATTGATAAATATATAAAACACATTAAAACACAGACATCTAAGGGTTTTGGTGTGGTTCAAATTTCAGGGTCAAGCTTCATTTAGGAACAAAAATGCATTCTACTTCTCTGCTTAAGTGAAATAAAGTTCAGACTAAGGCTATGTTCTTAACATCATCCACGTTTACAGCAGGAGCACGCTTTACTCCAGTATTTCGATCCCTGCGTGTAGTGATCCTCCTTTTAACTACTGGGCAAATGCTAACTTTACAAATTCTAAATGTTAATGTTCTCTAGCGAAGTAGGCTTTTTAGATCATCTTCCAGCCTTAGTGCCTATTTAACTTTGAAAAAACATAAAAAAGGCAAGTTGTATTTGGAATTTCTGGATTTTTCCATTTGTCATGCAAATATTCAGTTCTTTTCTTTTTATGATAATATGAAATAAAGTAGTTTCTCATAGTAACCTTGTAAATCATTTACTTTCTATTACAAGCAGCTGGTTTTGTTACTGTAATGATTTTCTGTGAGTAGACACTGCTTAACATATAAGGGGCAACATGATCATCCTCTACTTGGAATTTCTGTGCAATTGTTTGCCCAGAAATAATAAGATAATTCTGGAATATAGAAATTTATTGTAATACATTTCTTTTTAATAAGTAAAGGTATTGACTGGGAAATCTAAATTTCTAAAAACTACATGCCATCTCCTTTTTGTTATATAGACTAGAGTTTTCATCTTGCTGGAAACTCCAGAATCAAAATCAAAACCAGCTGAGGTAGTTACTCGGGTGCCTTCCTTCAGCTTATTCAAAAGAATATAGGATGAACGGTAAGAATTAAGTAAACCACAAATTATTTTAGAGTATCTGGTTTGTATTATAAGTAAATTTTTTACCGATGGTTGCTTTTTTCAAAAATATAGCCTGTATTTTTGATATTCATTCTTATGATCTAATGTAAACTGTGTCTTACCAGTTTAGTGTATTGTTGGTTCATAATTATAATTTTTTTCATTACACTCATATGCTATAAATATTTTTCACTCTGCCCTTTGGATTCCTCCCAATATGGCAATGGTCTTTAAGAAGTGTCATAGAACGTGTTAATAGAAATAACCCCCATTTGTGCTGGCATATATAAACTTCACACCTTAAATAGTGTCTAACCATATCAATGACTAAGCATCTACTTTTTAGGCACTGAATTAAAACCCTTTAAGAGGCAACAACAAAAATGTCAACACAGAGTGATCTCTGGTTGAAACATTTCATTCCTTATTGGTCTTGACTAAAACTTTGAAAGATGTGGTGATAAATTATATTAGATTGTTATTTAATGAATTCACAATTGGTTAGGTTTTTTTAAATGTATAAATGTAGGTTTGGATATAGTTCTGAGGTAAAGCACTTGCCTACCATGTACAAGACCCTGGACTTAATCCCTAGCACTGCAAAAATAAAAGAATAAAGTACATAATTTTGCTGAACTTTCTTATATATTTAAAAATAGTACACTATGCAACAGCCCATTATTATAATTCTTATTACAAAGGTAATATTATCCATATAGTATATTACCTGTCAGAGGAAGAATGGAAGTGACCAGTTATTTAACATAGGCTTTGAATTTTAGTAGTGCTTCTCATTCCCACTACAATGCTGTGATGCTCTCCTCAGTGGTTCCTGAGACTCCATACAGAAGTGAGTGTAGTTTATAAGAGGAAACAGAACATGACAATATATTACACCAAGGAAGGGTTTTGAATCCCAGCAAAGACTGATGGGGAAGTTGCATCTTTAGGAGTCAGACATCACTGATGCCAATGATACCTGATGAGAGTTACATCCACCAGTGACAGGAGGACCACACATTGTTGGAGATGAAAACATAGTCAGCCAACTAGATCAGCAGCAACATAATTAAAAACCCCTCACACTGTTACCAAAAAGGCTTGAGTGTAGCTTCTTTCTTCTGAATGTTAGTAAGTCTTCCAACGAGATAGGAGTGTCTCAAACAACAGGCTTCTCTTGTCTCACCCCTAAATAAGAACACTCAATTGCCTCTCCCATTCCAAGTCACTTGAGCCACATGTCCATGATGAGCTAAGGTTGGGTGAGTGTGTGGAGGAAAATACAAACAGAATTCTATAACTCACAAGGACATATATACTGTAATTTCAGTGTCTAGAATAGGACAACACATGCTGAAGATGTGGTTAAGGGATTTATTGAGTGTTAATTCTCTTTAAACTATGATATATTGACTGGTCAAGCCAAGAGTTGTTTCTTAGATCTACTGAAAAAGAACTACTATAACAGAGTTTCAGCAGGGTCTCAAAGTGGGGCAATTTGGAAAGGGAGTGGAGCAGAGGCTGGTGACTTCAGACTGGACATTGCAAGACAGAGGTGGAGTCAGTAAGTGAGATTAGGCTATGGCATGATAGCATGGGATAAGTACAAATCAAGGCTAAGGTCTTCAAGTAGATCCTCTGACCAAGTTGCCAGCCAATCAGCTAGTTGTTTGGTTGATCAGATTATCTTCTACAACAAATCTTTACTAGTTAGTTATTTCTAAAGCCAACTCTTCAGAACTAAGCAGCCCAATTATTTTGCTTGTTCTAGCTGCACTGTATCTGAGCATAAAGTGAGAAGAGTATTCCTAGTCCCTCAGTGGTTTAAACACAGAGACAAAACATTATGAAAGCTTTAGCTCTTGAATGAGAAAAGTAGATTTGTTTTCCCTCCAAATATTTCTAGAAGTAACAGCCACACAAAAACCGAAAGTCATTCCCTGTTGGTATTCCCAATTTACTGAGGCTTTGATGTAAGTCAATTGCATCATGTCATTGTCTTCATTTGGAGTGAGATATACTCACTGGGGTTAAAAAGGAACTCATTCTAAAATCACAAATTTAATGAGTGGAGAAATTGGAGTTCAAACAGAGGTCTGAGGAAAGATGAGATATTTGCAGCCCTCTGACTGCCAGATTAGTGTTGAGCCATGTTCTTATCCCACTACAGCATAGAGCTTTCTAAACAAGGTAAAGATAAGTTACTTTTCATAGCAGAGCTTTGGTACAAAGAAATCTTCCTTCAGGGCTTAAAATAAGAGTGTCTTTGGCATGACTCATGTTTACGTTTAATTACATACCATCTTGATGATTCTATATTTCTATCTCTTCTCTTGGGAACACTAGGGGAGTGGAGGTGCTTTTTACACTTCTAGGATAAACTCTATTGCTCAATGCTTCATTGCATTGAAATGCATTATTTACAGCTTTCCTCTGCAATACCTCCATGCTGGTTTTAGCTACTATTTTAGAATTAGTGACTGTGCCAAATATTTGTTGTGAGGAATAAGCAAATATTTCCCAAAATGTTCACGCAAGCACATTGCCACTGCAAACAGACTCTTCACTGGCAGCCTTTTCTGTATAAGTCTTCGCCAAAGAGGAGAAGAGGGGATTATGGATTTTCATATGCATCAGAGATACAGAGACATCTCCAGAGTCATCTAAAACAAAGATCAACTAGCATTTTAATCCCCAAACCTAGGATGCATTTTGTTCACTAAGTGTTAATCAAAGACCCTTAACTGTTTCAGCTCCTTACCCTATGGTACTAAAACAGTTTCACAGAATGGTGGATGTGGTTCACCTACATGTTTAAAAGATAAAATCTCATATCACGGGGAGTTGAGTTAGGTGAAAGACAAGGCAGGGCATTTAGTTGTCTGAGAACATTTTCCATTAACTCCAGTCTGTTACCATTCCCTCATCTGCCCTCCCTCTCCTCCACAGACCACCTTCAGACTGATTTTAGGTTGCCCACAGAGAGCCACAATGCTTAATTTTTCACCTGGATTAAAATGTTGGTAATGGGGGCCCATATCCAGTTTTGTCTCCAAGGGTCACATATTCAGATCGAGACAGCACTATTGTGGTGGTATTGTGTTCCCGGAATTTTGTGCACCCTAATAAACTTATCTGGGGTCAGAGACAGAAGAGCCACAATATTAAACATAGAGGATAGGCAATGGTAGCACACGCTTTTAATCCTAGCATTCGAGAGGCAGAAATCCATCTGTTCAAGGATACAGCCAGACTTGGTGACACAAGCCTTTAATCCCAGAAAGTGAGCCTTTAATCCCAGGGAGTGATGGTAGAAAACAGAAAGGTATATAAGGCATGAGTACCAGAAACTAGAAGCATTTGGCTGGTTAAGCTTTCAGGCTTCTAGCAGCAGTTCAGCTGAGACCCATTCTGCATGAGAACTTAAGGATTCCAGCCTGAGGAAACAGGATCAGCTGAGGAACTGATGAGGTGAGGTAGATGTGGCTTGTTTGCTTCTCTGATCTTCTAGCATTCATCCCAATAACTGCCCTTGGGTTTTATTTATATTAATAAGATTCTTTAAGATTCCTGCTACTCACAGTCATCATTTTTATTGGAATGGCTTGCTCTCTATAAGATGCTGAGTTGTTGGAAAATAGAAGAAATGAATCCAAGGTCACTGGGAGTTGCTGAGTGTTTTCCATGGTTTATTTTGAAGATGGGTAAGACAAAGTTAGACTGATTCCACCATTCTGAGGCTGTATTCTCTAGACAGAGAAACTGGTGTCATTAGACTACTTGTGATGACATTTTATTATTGGCACTGAAGCAATTCCTTAGGTTATTCAGCAAACATCTTTCATTTTATATATATATATATATAAAATGTGTGTGTGTGTGTGTGTGTGTGTGTGTGTGTGTGTGTGTGTGTGTGTGCTAAATGGATGCCATAGTCATATAATTCAGAAGATACACAACCCTATATAGGTATAATCTGCAAACCTCTGGAACAGAGGCATATTTCTTCAGTCATCTACTGAGTGAGGCACATGCCCCAATTTCTGAGAGGAGAGCTTCTGATCCTCTCTTCCTTCACCTCCCCTTCCCCCCATCCCCATGCTGGTGCACACCATTGCTCTTCATTGTCATCCCCCTCCTCCTTCTGAGACAGTGACTCATTCATGTGTAACTCTGTATGTTTTAAAGGATGACCTTGAACCTTGCAAGGGAATATAATGTTGGGATTATAGATTTGTACCAAGATAGTCTGTAATATTTCATGCTGGGAAGTAAACCCAGAGTTTCATCCATGCTAGTAGGCAAGTCCTCTGCCAACTAGGCACATACCTAGCCCTCTTTGGTTCCTCTTTTTTAAAATTCATTTATTATTATTGTATATGTGTGTGCACTTGATGTCTAAGTTTGGAGACAAGGCCATGGCATACATGTGACCAACTTTGTGGAATCATTCTTTCCTTCCAACTTTACCTCGGTTCTGGGAATTTAACTCAGGTCTTAAGGTGTGTGTAGCAAGCTCCTTTATTCATGGAATCATCTTGATGGCCATTTCTTGATTTTTTTTTTTTGTCCACTTACCCTGTACTTCCTATATGAGCTCCCTGTATTGCTGTTTCCTGTTCAGAATACTCTGAAAAATATACTATTGTTTGATCTAAAAATTCCATTTTTATCCAAGGTAACTTTCAAGTTGCATAGAAGATTATAATGCTTCTTCTTTACATGTTTAACCCTTTGGGAGTTTGATTTCAAGCTATAGTTTTTTTTTGAAAACCAATGGACTAAAATTATTAGTCCTAGGTGGGTCTGGAGGAGTAAAATCTTGTCAAACTTGTTACTGCAGTGTGTCCTGGGGCTGTGTGAATTGTCATAACCCCTTTCCAGGTAAGATGAGTGGAAAGCAAGAAGCTCTACAGAGAAAATGTCCCCTAGCCATGTGATGACTGAGCAGCAACAAACACCTCCATGAGGAACAATGTCACCTGTCCCCACATCTATCAGCTTTTATCTGTTTGGTTTTCAGGCAGTGCTGGTCCCCAGCTTGATAACAACAGTCTTTGTCCTTGCCTCCTGATCCCTGCTGCATGCCTTCTCAGTACTCACTCTCTCCCTTGCTGTGACCTTGAAGTATTAACCTCTTTAGCTCCAACTACACAGACCTTCAGTAACGACCAGCCGCACCCCTCAGGCATAGGCTGCCCCCCTGATTCTGACTACTGCTGACCTAGTCTAGCTAACTGGGAACAGACACCTTCACTTGCTGGCATCTTCCCTCGGGGAGCCAGTGTTGAGTTCAAGTAGGTTAAAGCAGTACATTTGTAAATTTGTGAAGGATCAAGTTGTGAAAAGAAGGGCAACTCTTGTTCTCTGAGACTTTATTAGGCAGTAAATGCAATGTGATACATTTATAGGAGGGAAGACCCAGATCTTCTGAACTTCATTGAGCCTGAAAGATGGGTTTTATTTCATAGAATTTATGGAATGAATGACTATTGTATGGGTATGCTTTTACAAGGCTCTATGCCGATTTGATGTAATCATAAAGTAAAAATGAGCAAGCAATACCTTCAGATTGAAGTATAATTTATATACACGTTTACTCAATCAAATGTGAGACCCAGACAGAGCCATATGTTTTGAATTTTCAGTTTATTTTTTAAGTTTTTCTGTTGCTTTTTTTTTTAATGTAAAAGAAGTACAATGGAGTTTTTAGAAAATGTTGCTTCGTGTTGTCCACAAAGCTGTTATGATGATAAAATGTATCAGCCACACCAGCAAACACCCCTGACAACACAAAGTAACAAGGTGTAACATTAAATAAATCAGGACTGGAGAGAAGACTTCCTACAGCTTATCATTTTGCTGAGAAAACAGGGCCACTGGAATCCTTCTTAGAAGGAAATTAAACAGGGCAAGAAAGACTTCCCATGGGCTTCTGAGTCCTAAGCACAATTCTGAATGTGTCTCCAGTTTCTTGTTAGAGTGTGGACTTTTTAAAAAAGAAATGCTTTGAGAGGAAGAAGGGAGAAAATTAGGTCTGGAATGTAGTATAAATGATTGAGGACAAATAGAAAATATATCTAGCAATGATACAGGAAAAAAAAGAGAAGATAGAGAGTTCTGACTCTCTTATTTACATTTATCACCAGTCAGATGACTGACTCAGAAAGTAATTTATAAGAAAAGACATTAAATTTAGGCGTTTGGTTTTTTAACTTGTGTGTGTCTGTGCCCTGGTGTCAGAGCACTCCTGTGGAGGTCAGAGGAGACCATCAGTGTTCTTTCTTTCCAGTTTGTTTAAGGCAGGGTCTTTGTGGCTCACTGACGCTTATGCTAGGCTAGCTGGCCACCAGCTTCCTGGAATGCCTCCATGTCTACTGCCAGCCTCACCCTGGGAATGCTGGAACTGCAGACAGGCCACCACATCAGCTTCAGGTGGGTTCTGGGGGTTTAAACTGAGGTCCTTTATGCACTGAGCCATCTCCCCCAGCCTCTGGTTTTTATTATTTAAATGACAGAGAAAAAGTGGTGTCACTCCATTCATCTATGTCTAGTGGGCATCTTCCATATACAGGAGCCAAAACATGTCACACAACACATGGCAGAGTTGACTCTCACCTCCTCCTCCTTTTTCTATTCCTCTTCCTTCTCTTCCTTCTGACAAAGCTGAGTAGTTGATGGTCTCAGGTCTATCTTTTCCATATATGTGTGTATTTCTGCACAGGTCTTGTTTATATAAAGATTACACTTTATTGTTCAGCTTTTTCTCTATGTATCACAAGGTACACTAAAGATAACTCCGTGTGTTTATTGGTTCACAGGATTTCAAGGCACTCATATGTCGTATTTAAATTCTCCATTCTAGTTCATTGAAGAACCTTCCTATGTTTCACTGTTACTCTCTGTGTATATGGTATTTTGAAAAGTAAGTTTTTCTTTCAGTTTCCTAGAAATGGGAATGATGGGCCAAACAGTATTATTTAAAAGATATTTTTAGGCAGTTATGTCCTTGAAGTTTGTTTATGTCTTTTTTTCTGGTATAAAAGTGGTTATTAAAATATATTTCATGGAAGAAAAAGAGAAACAGCTGTGTTTTCTCAAAAAATGAAGTATTCTTTCCCCATACAGTGCCATGGATCCTTTTATCACAATCACAGATGTTACTTGGTCTTAGCTCTGGTCATTTGTGTAGGTTCATCTTTACTTGTGCTCCAGCTACAACAGATATCACCAGAGTTTCATCTATCAAGATTCCACCAACCGAAATTCAGTGAGTATATTATCTTCAGCTTGATAGAAATTTCCAGCTCTTCAAACTGAAGTGGACTTGTAAAATTCTAGAATAGGTTAAGAAGTGGACAATTAATGGAAAGAGGACTTCATGATGCAGCTTCCATGAGGATGTCATTCATGGTGGTGTGAGGAGACATCAGCACACACTCACATTAGTAGTTACTCGTGATCCATTCTCACATTTGCTTCAAAATGCAAACAGCATAGATGTCTATCAACTCACAACTGATAGAAGAATACCAAAGGAACCAAGAGATGTACCATAAGTACCAAAAAAGCATCCGGTGTTGAAACTTAAAAGACATCAACTGCAACTGTCCCACCTCAACTCAAGTGAATCTCAAGAAGATCATTTTCATACCCTGTAAATTATTTGACTTTGCTGACTGGTTGTAGTCATGGCCTCAGAAAAATTAATGGTAGTGACACTCTTTCTACCTCCTCTTCCACAGGGCTCCCTGAGCCCTCAAGGAAGGAATTTGATGGAGATACCCCATTTAGGGCTTAATGTTCTAGGTCTCTCACCCTCTGCATATTATCTGATTGTGAGTCTCTGTATTTATTCCCATCTGCTGCAGGAGGAAGTTTCTCTATGATAGTTGAGCAAGGCATTGATCTATAAGTATAGCATAATGCCATTAGGAGTCATTTTATTGCTATTGGGTTTTTTGTTGATGTTTGTTCATTTAGAACAGTTTTAGTTTTATCCTAGGTTCCTGGGCTGTCTAGTCTCGGGTTCTTGCTCACCCAAGCAGTGTTGGGTATGGGCTCCATCTTGTAGAGTGGGCCTTAAGTCAAATCAGGTATTGGTTGGTTCCTCCCACAAGCTTTGTGCCACCATTGCCCTACCATAGCTAGCATGAAGGACACCATTGTAGATCAAATGGTTTGTGGCCAGGTTGGTGTTTATATCCATCCTTTGGTAACATACAGAATACCTTCTTGTACAAAAGACACTAGAACATAGAGGTGAAGGCTCTATGTAAACATCAGCTTGACTTCTCTAACTCTTAATGTTCAATGAGTTGTGTAGATGTTGTCTTCAGCAATGGGGCCTTGCAACAGTCTTGGCAACAGTCTGGGTTGTTTGTAGGTTCCCAAGGAACCCCTTAGATACTAGAAGTGACAAGAGATGTCTAGTTGGGACTCTGTCCCATTATTTGACAGTTTCATTTGGATCACTTCATATATGTACGTGTTTTAGAAAACTTTTACTGCATTAAGTTTCCATGCAAGCTTTTTTTTTTAAAGATTTATTTATTATGTATACAGAAGAGGGTGCCAGATCTCATCACAGATGGTTGTGAGCCACCATGGGGTTGCTGGGAATTGGACTCAGGACCTCTGGAAGAACAGTTGGTGCTCTTAACCTCTGAGCCATCTCTCCAGCCCCTCCATGCAAGCTTTAAATGGCCCTTAGTCTTAACTGTCTTTCCCTGTATTCCCTCCCTCAACTCTTTCTTTCCCATCTCTCCCCACTTGATCCTCCTGTTCAAATCCCCCTACATCTCCCTCTCTATTTCCCTTCCCTAGAGAGATCTACCTGCCCCCCAGTTCCTTACTCAATATCTAACCTCTGTGTTTTAACAGATTGTAGCATGATTATCATTGATTTAACAGCTATTATCCACATGTAAGCAAATACCAACCACATTTGTCTTTCTGGGTCTGGGTTATCTCACCTGGAATGTTTTTGCCTAGTTCCATCCATTTGCCTGCAAATTTCACAATGTCTATTTTCTTAAACAGCAGAGTAATACTCCATTGTGTAAATGTATCACATTTTATTTATCCATGCATCTATTCAGGGGTACCTAGGTTGTTTCCAACTTCTGGATATTATGAATAGAGCAGCAATGATCACTGTTGAGCAAGTGTTTCTATGGTAGGATGAAGCATCCTTTGGGTATATGCTTAAGTATAGCTGAATCTTGGGGTAGATTAATTCTCATCTTCCTGAGAAACTAACACACTGTTTTCCGTAGTGGCTGTACAAGTTTGTACTCCCACCTGCAATGAATGAGTGTTCTCCTTACTCCACATCCTTATTAGCATGAACTGTCATTTATTTTATTGATCCTGACCATTCTGACTGGTGTAAGATGAAATCTCAAAGTAGTTTTAATTTGTATTTCCCTGATGATAAACAGAGTATGGGAAAAGTTCTGGGGTATTATTCTCTGGATTATATAATATATAAGAATCCCTCTTGCTGGCTGTCACTCAGGATGCTCCTGAAATAATAGGCTGCCATTTTCTGACCTGCCAAAGGAGAAGTCCAAGTAACAATTATTTCTGGAGAGCCTCGAGGAATGAGAGACAATCTACCACTACACAGGGATAGATTATTGGTGAAATTATTAAGGCCACTCCATGTAGTTAAAAAGGAGGTTTATTTTGTGGGGTAATTTACAAATGAAGGGATAGGTAACAGGGTCTGGCAAAGGTATGGCACAGTCCGGCAGTGTTCTCTGGAGAAATCTGCTCAGTCTACCTCCAGCATCCAGGGTCCCAGAACCAAGAGAGAACTCTCCTCTCATCCTGGGTCTTCAGCTTCCTCCCTCAGCCCCGCCTTGTGGGAGTGACCATTACCAAAGCCTCAATGGGGGTTGGAACTTCCAGGCCAAGGCTGGGATGGCTACCCACTACAATAGATTTTGCCAGAAACCTTTGCAGTTTGGAAGTAGAATTTTCCTCAACTGAGCCTCCACATAAGAATGCAGCCCATTCAATACTTTGGTTCTTAACAGAGGACCCAAGGCAGCTATGTCCATACATCTGGGACCACATACATGTGAAGATAATTGAGCTACCCTTGAAGTATGCAAAAAGAACAAATTTAAAAAAATGTGGCATCTGCATTTGGAATATTCCAAATATCTTTAGGGAAGAATAATAGTAAATAAATACTGAAGAACTTAATCGTTAATGTTCTTTGGCACTATAAATACTGTTGTTTGAAAAACGTGTCATAAATGGGTAAGGGCACTTTCTGATGAACCAAGTTCATTCCTGGGACCCACATGGTTGAAAGAGAGAACTGACTTTGACATGTTGTCTGCTGACCTCTGCATGTGCTCTGTGGTACCTGTGCACACACAAGAAAGAAAGGAAGAAAGAGTGAGAGGCAGGGATGGAAGGAAGATGGGAGGGAGGGATGGATAGACAATGGAAAGGGAGGAGGAAGGGGGAGAAAAAAGAAGAAGGGAGAAGCTGTGAAGTGTGTCACCCAATACAGAAGTGTTAAGGGTTTCTAGCCCCCATAAAGCAGCCTTGAGATTTCCCTATTATGTTATTAATATAACAAAGGAAGCTATTAGAAACTAGGAGAAAACTCTGGAAATATACCTGATTCAATGCTAAGCATAATAACCATGGCTCTGATTGCTGAAGTTTTGCCAATGCAGAAAATCTCCAAACACATAATTACACATTACATGAACAAAGATCTGTCAATAACAAGCAAAGAAGCATAGATTCCTCTCTCCCCACCTTTGTCTGCTTTTCTTTCCTAGTCTTTGCAGAGACTAGTGAACTTGTCTCTTCGTTCACATTCACCTTCTCTTCCTTTTCAAAAGTTTATGCATCATTTATATCCATATATTAATATACTTTTATTGTGTACTTATGAGTATGTGTGTGTATGTGTGTTTCTTTGTATGTGCATACAAGTGCAGGTGCCCATGAAGGTTAGAACCCCAGAAGCTACTTACCCAATATGGGTGCCAGGAACCAAACTCAGGTCCTCTGGGAGAGCTACAAGCCCTCTTAACCACTAAGCCATTTCTTCAGCCCCTGGCTTTAGGGGTAAAATTTTTTTTAAAAATCTATTATCATCAGATTCTATATTCAACTCAATAGGTTTTGTTTTCAGATACATTGTGGAAAAATCTTTCATTGTCAACCTCAAAAACAGACAAATGTCCATTTTCTGTATGCTGTCAAGAATCCCTTAGATGAATGTTCTGTTCCTTTACACTCATTCAAGGTTGGAGCAGGTTTATTTTAAACATAGCAGACTATGTCTTTCTTCAGCTTTCACTCTTGTCAGTCTTGACATATGACTTCTTTTTGATGGAAAGACCCAGCCATGAGTTTCCAGCCACTTGACATCTCCATTCTCACTTTTTCCAGCCTTGCCCGCATTTATAGGTGTCAGAATAAATTCCCAGTTCATCTTCCCAACTTCACAGAGCAGTTTTCACCTTCCACCTTACATTATTATTTCTGTATCTTGTCCTCCACCCCTGGAGGAGGACTCCCAGAATGCCTAGGATGGGGCTTTGCAAACAGGAGGTTTTGAATAAATGACTAAGCTGATGAACAGTTGTTAGGATGTAAATGGCTTAAAGACATGTGATCTGACACTTTTTCAATTGATGAAGTCAGAAGTAAAAATGAGAATAGTAGTTTCAAATTGCTCGTTTCTCATCTGCCAGAGAAGCTTAGACAGTTATCTATCACCATTGTGACATAGATACATATATGTATACAAATGCACACATATAATAAAACAATAATAAGAATAATGTTAAGATATGTTTATAAAGCTTAGCATGTATAGACAGAACCCAAAACAAGATTATAGCAGAAGGAAAGGCCTGTCCTTTCCCAAACGGATAGACTGATACTAAAGTGGCTCATGACCTTTACTGTCTTTCTTGTCTCCCCAGCAACCATCATCACACTGGGACAGCATAACTTGTGTGCTTTAGAGACACAGAGCTACTCTAATCTTCCACTCAATGACAATGTCCTTTTAAAACTGCCTCAATCAAGGTCTGCTCACTGCACATCTAGCCTTGAGAAGCACCCTGACTCATGCATGGGATTAGTCATAGGTGAGGGTAAAATAGTTTTATGAAGAGTATTGCCCTTAAAAGTCTGTCTTATACCTTTTTTGTGCTTAGAAAAAGAGATGTGAAAAATTTTAAATGAATTTTTATTCTTGTGCATAAATATGAGTGGGGACATATTTTTACATGTTATATATTAAAACAAGTTGTCATTGGAAGCTGGGACTATCCCACACTTTTTCTTATCTCAGCTTCTGTTGTAGGAAGAGAATACAGCTTTAGTGGAGTGAGGGAGGGAGTGTGTGTGTGTGTGTGTGTGTGTGTGTGTGTGTGTGTGTGTTATATGCACATGTGTGTGCAGTATGCATACCTATGCCCACAGGTAAAAGCCAGAGAAGGATGTCAAGTGTCCTGCTCTATCACTCTTCACATTATTGCTTTGAGACAGGATCTCTCACTGAACCTGGAGCTAAGCTAGCAGCCATCATCAGGCCCTAGATATCCTCCTGACCCTGCTTTGCCTGAACAATACACACACACACACACACACACACACACACACACACACACACACACATACACACATGGGATTATAGGCATGCACATTCTGAAGATTTGAACTCAGGTTCCTGTTGTTTGTGCAACCAATGCTCATGCCCACTAATCCATTTCTCTGGTGATTTTTACCAGTATTGCTAACTAAGCTTCAGACTTTGGAAAGATAATTCAGATGAGGGTATACATAATTACATACACAGACAGAGACACAGACATACACACACACACACACACACACACACACACACACACACACACACACACACACACACACAATTTTTGGGAACAATTCCAAAAGTCCTATGAATTTTCAAGTATTCTAAACAGTTTTAGTCTATCACTTACTTTTCTCAAAGCTTCTTTAATTGGTAAAAACCTGTAAATGATGGTACCAAATGAAAGTGACATTGGTAAAATAGTGTTAACTACGTTCCATAGACCCCTTCAGATTTAACCTACATTCAATGTAGTTATGTGATTACCTTCATTATTCTGCACAGAACCATTCCACCATACAAGCTCCTTAGCTATCCACTTCACATCATACATTTAAAATAATTCCTTATAAAATTAGTTGGTTGTGCCAGAGACCATCTAACAAAGTTCCAAGTAATGGGTATGAGAAACTGCCTTCTAAGTTGTTGTTCAGAGAAGTCCAAGAGACCCCCAAACAATATAAACTATTGTTGTTGCCTTTGGTTGCCTCTCAGACATTGAAGGTAAATCCCTGTTGCTGAAGACACTGTGCACTTTTGAAGGATTTAGCTGGATCTGACCTGAGAGAATTCTCTCTGAAGACCAGCTTTCAGAGTATCAGAAGGTGCTGTGCAAGCTGACAAAGGGAAGCAATTGATAGTCCTACACAGATGTGATACCTATTAACCATAACAATGACCAGCATGGCAAGATATCCCTAAGGGTACAATGGTGGTACTCCTATCTTGGTAGTAATCAATAGCTGTCTAACTGATCTTAAGGCCCAATCAACATGATGGAAATCATGCCTGGTACTGAAAACCTAGCCAACTCCCCAGGGATGGTGAGGTCATTGATCTAAGAGGAGAACCTACTACCATCACTTCACTAAACCAGCATAACTCCTAACTGCATACTAAATACATGTCCTTATACAGTCATAGACAAGAGTATTTCCCCATCCTTCACCAGAGATAATTATCTTTGCAGAAGACAGAGACCATTACCAAAAACCACAACTGGTCAAAATATAGAGAACAGCTAATCATGGAGTATCTGGCCCCAGTGGATACACAACTTTTATACCTAAGACTCAGACATGGTAGAAGAGGGGGCAGAAAGATTGTAAAAGCCAGAGGACAGAGAAGTCCGCTTTGAGATTGTATCTTCTAGAAATAACAGGGAAATGACACCATGATACTTCAACAATACAGCTGCCTAAACAAGACCTGAACAATGACGATATTAACAGATGTATTAATGTGGAAAGGGACTAAGGATAGCTGAGAGAGGGAGAATTAGTCTTCCCTAGGTTAAGCCCCCTAACTGTGTATCCACACCAAGTGGTCAGGCTTGAAATCGTATTTATACAAGCAACACTAAACTCAACAGGTTGCATTTATATATTTATGCATATATCAACAATAATTAAAGAAAAAGAGGTTTAAAAAGATGTCATGAATTTGGGAAGGAACAAGGGGGGTTAAAGATTGAAGGGAGGAGAGAGAAGGAGGAAACAATAATTATATGTTCATTTTTAAAATGATATTAAGAACTTACCAAGCCAAAACATAAGAAAAATGTTACAATATATTAACAGGCCATTAGCTATGTGTATCAAAAGCTATGAATATCATCGGTTAATATCTAAAATCAATAGTCTAATATTCCCCACTGAACTGTAATCCATTTACTTAGTGGTCTCACCAATATATTTAGCTCTTTATTGGACCAATTAGGTGTTTTAGGCAAGCAAAGTAACACAGCTTTACAGAGTTAAACAAATGCAATATAAAAGAATGCAATATATCTTTGCATCATTAAACGAATATTCCACAGCATAAACAAATGTAACAAATATTATGACATATATATATTCTTTCCTGTCTTAACTCGTGAATAATCCTCCCCTTCTTCAAAGTTTGCCCATAAGAAGCTATCCAAACTCCAAGACGAGGCACCTTTCTCTCAAGAAACCTCTCTTTACTGGAGTTTGTGTTTTCACTTTGGGTTAAATCTGCTCCAATTCCTTACTTTGTGCTTTCTCTGAATTCTTTCTTGGGTGGCGATAGGAACCTGCAAACATTGATAAATGTGGCATTTGGGCTGTCTGTCTCTTTAGCTCCCATCACAGGCAACCCCTTGATTCCTTAAGACTTCTGTTTAGCTTTAGATGTATTCACAAAAGGCATACTGACCAGTCTCCCAGTCAACCCCTTCCCCATTGAATATCCTTTCTCCAGATTTTTATTCAATAAACCACTAGTTGGCATTATTTTTCCAATATATATTTAGATGGTGGGAATAAAGAGATGGGAAAATAGGTCCCTGCCTCCCAGTTTCCAACCTAGTAGTGAGACTGACCTTTGTGCAGGTAACTAAATTTAAGAGAAGGGATCCAATGGCATGAAAGCATCCAGAAAGCAACTGATTGTGACAGGGTAGTTTATACACTTGAAGTGACATTAGAGGCTGTCCTTAAAATAAGGGGAACAAGGGGGAGGGTGTGGAGCAGCCAACAGAGCATGTCCTCAGCATGGCCAGTCGCCCCTGTGCAGGAGCAACTGTGCCAGAAAGCCAGGAGGGAGCAGCCTTGTTACAAACCGGCACTAGGCAGTTACAGTCCATCAAAGGATTGTGAGCATAACTACTTTCCCCTAAAAATAAAAACCATTCCGGTGTGGAGTGTGGAGAACGGATTTTAAAGGGTGAGACAGGAAACTGGAAGGTCACTTAAGAGGCAGACCCTTACAATAGCATCTTCCCTCCAGGAAATAAACCCATCTACCTCCTGGTGAGCTTCAAATTAGGAATAAAAGGGTGAGTTCTTTTTTCTTATGACAAACTAAAGATGAAAGTGGAGATGCCTCCCTACAGCCAGGGCTTTGATTGGAATTTCTTGGGAAAAAAAAAAAATAAATAAAAAGGACATTCGAAAACCTCCATGTTGCCTAAATTTTATTTTTTTTAACTCAGATAACTTTTTTCTGGGACCTCTTATACATAGACATCTTGAGGAAAAGTATCCAACAAATGCTATGTGAGATTCAAATGAAATTAATCTTTTTTTGGCAACATAAATAGCACTTCACTGACGTGCTAAATGAATGATTATTTTTAAGTAGAAGGGAGGAAAAGTCTTAGAATCTAAGTTTAAAGTCTTTGGTTTCCATTGGTAAGCCTGACCATTGCCTTTCTGCTAGTTGTAGCACTGAATTTTCTCCAATTTATTTGTTTCTGTCTTTCTGGCTGAGTCATATTAAAAAAGAAAGAAAAAAAAAAAAACCACCTGCCTCAAATACCTAGGACTAATGGCTTAATTTGACAATTTGTAGATGGTATTTTTATATTACCCTTTAGGACCTTAATAATTAGTTTTTCTTTAGTGCAGAATTAAAGCATTAAAGTTCATAAATTCCACAGTCACCTGTATCCATTTATTGCTAAATTATTATAGAATGTATCATAAAACTTTCCTTGACATAGAGGCCTCTTCATAACTATAAATCTCTTTTCAACTGTTTAGATAGCTTACACTTGGGTTCAAGAAGAGACCTCTAAGATGAAGTATTTAAAGCATCTATTTATTACACTTCAGTGGTATAGGGTAGATAACCACTCGAAGTCACTGTGAGGTGTTCATTTACATTCGGTGTATTTATCACTTCAAATCCCGATAAAGATAAATCTATTTCCAAGAGGAAGAAATGTTAAATGTCAAGTGGCTGTTTTACTAAGTGCTTTAGAATGTCCAGCTGAATATAGCTATCTTCCTAGTTAGTATATTATGCCAAAAAAAGAAAAATGTTTCTGTTGAGATGCAGAGATTAAATTTGTAACCTCAGTGGAACTTAAAAACACTTCAAATTTGAAAGCCATTTCTTCAGATGGTAAAAGCATCCTCTGATTGGATGGGGCAGGGGGTGTGATCCTCTGCTTCAGAGATGGAGACAGTATGCCATAAAATACTCAAGGACTGAGGACCTTTGTCTCCCTTCTTAAACGTCTGCATCAGTGGATGTCTGGTACATATGTATTCACAAAAGGAGAGCAGAAAAATCCACAAACTGGAAAGCCAATCTGTTCAATGAACAAGTTGGTGAAATTCAAAGTTTCCATTCACCTTGTCTCATCCTCTTGTTAACCACAATGCAGGAGAGGGGAGATGGCTGCAGTATTGTCAGGGAGGTGTTTTCAAATCCTCCTTTAACTGCTTTCCTTCTGGAGCTCCAGTAAATAGCCAAACAGGCTAGCACAGGTCCCAGCAGCCACTGCACTATGGTTTGAAGGTGAAAAGCCTCCAACAAACTCATGTATTTGAATACTTGGTCCCCAGCTGGTAGCATTGTTTTGGGAGGTTGTGGAACTTTGGGGTTGGAAGAAATGGCTGGAAGAGATGGGTCATTAGAGGCTATGGGTGGGCATTTGAGTGTTATAGCCTGGCCTGCTTCTGGCCTCTGGTTCTTGGTTTGACAGGATGTGAAGAACAGTGTAAAATCCTGCCACCACTGTCTGAGTCAACCCAGCCTTTTACCTACTATGCCTTCTCCAACATGATGGTTGATATCTTCTTGAACAGTGAGCCTAAATATACCCTCCCTTTCTTAAGCTGTTTCCATCACATATTTGGTAACAGCCATGTAAATGGAACTAATACAGCATGACTTTGAGTAGAAACATGTTTGTATTTCAAGTTACAAACATAATGGTCTCAAATGTCTTATGATGTATAAACAAGGGGACAAACTTTTCAGTAGGTTTTCAATCAGTCAGCCAGTCCAGTGCAACATGAATGAGTATTCTGCATTCCCTCCAAGCATTGAGAAATGCTTCCACTTTCAAATATTAAACACACACACACACACACACTTAACATTTACTTTTATGTACAGTAACATGCACTTCTATGGCTAAATTAAAAGAAACACAGTAAATTAAAACAAACATGTGACTATTATAATAACTGAGCTGGGGTGAGGTACACACTATTGATAGCAACTTCTTTGCAATAGTAAAAAACAAAATGCAGAAAAGAAATTACTGTACTTGCAATGAGTGGAAACTCAGATATAAAATACATTTGCCCTCAATAATCATACTGGAAAAGCAGAACTATGGCAAATCCCCAAAGACTGTAAAAAGAGGCATAAAGCAAGACACATAAAGTAGAGAGGAAGGTATAAGCACCTATTACATGGTAAATCAAATTGGGGACTCTAACGCATAAAAATGACAACTTCAAGTTGATTTTGACTTGGAAAATAGGTTAAATCATTCAAAAAATGTTAAAGGTCCTGCCAAAAATTTAGAATTTGAAATTTATAAGTCATCAGGAAGAGCAAACCAACACCCTACTCAATTATGACACACTTTTTGTCACCTCAGAAAGAAATCCTGTACCTTATAACTATCACTCATCTGTCTCCCTGTGTCCTTCTGCCTTACCCCAGGCCTAAATAAGCACAAGTCAGTTTTCCACCTCTGTAATTTTCCTGTTCCAGCCTTTCATATGGATAGAATTATAGTGTGGTCTTTTGTCACTCAATCTTTTCACCACATTTTTAAGGTTCGTTCATGTTGGTGTGTGAATTGGTATTTCATATTTCTGGCTTAACTCAAGATTTTTAATCTTTGTTTGCCTGCAGTTTGAATATGCTGTGCCTCAGTGTAGTCAGTGTTCTGTTTGTTTGTTGTTTCACTTTGTTTGTTGTGGCAATGTTTTTTAAATGTTTTTAATGAATTAATTAATTTCATGCAGTTCTGTGAGCTCCTGCTTCAGTGGTTTAGTTTGTGGCAGATACATTGTTCCGGGTTTCTTTCTCTTTCCTCGTTTTCAGAGTCTCACTGACACCTCCCATCACTTCCCATTGCCTGGATGCTCTGCTCTGATTTTTTTTTCTGTTCTCTTTCTCTTTGATTTTCATCTTTGGAAGATCTAACAGCACATCTCAAGCTCAGAGACTGTTTCCCCAGCTGCTTACAGTCTGCGTTTGAGTCCATCAGAGGCAATCCTCATTTCTGTACAGTGTTATGATGTCTAGCTTTTCTTTGAGTTCTTGTTCAGAATTTACCTATCTGCTCAGGGTGTCCATTCACTGATGCATATCATCTGCTCTTTCCATTAGAAACCTTAGCATCCTAATCACAGTGGTGTGAAATTCCTAGGTGGAAGGCTGGATGGATGAGGTTTCAGACACCAGCACCCATGTAATAAACAAGGCATCCCCACAAACTCCTTTGCTCTCAATCCTGAGGAAGGCAAAGACAATCCTTGAGGCTTGTTGGTTTTCAGCCAAACTGAGAAAGCATAAGGAAAGAGTTCAGGGAGAGACCTTGCCTCAAAGGAATGGGTGTAGAGTAATAGAGGATATTTGGCACTCTCTTCTGGTCTCAGAATGCACATAGAAGAACAACCCCCTACAGACAGACAGACACACACACACACACACACACATGCATGCACATATACACACACATACAAGGAGATACAATTGGTGATAAATCTTTAATTTCTGAATTTGTCAGCCCATTATCTAAACCTGGTTGTGAAGCATGTTCTGGGTGTGTGTGTGTGTGTGTGTGTGTGTGTGTGTGTGTGTGTGTGTGTGTGTATCCTTTGTATTTTTTTGTTTAAAAGCAGGAATGGTGCATTAGTTAAAATAAATGCAGCAATAGGCCATAAGGAATGTAAAGGCAAGGAATGGTGCCAGTTGAAGGTTCTATGATACTCTCAGAGTCTCTGTCATCTCATTAGCCTGTGCCTCTGGGTTGTGAACTGAATGGTTGAATTTTAGTATGTGTCTTCCACTCCCACCTGGTCCCTCCCCTTGGGGTAACATATTTCTTTCCTCTCACATGGAAGATGGGAGGGAGCTGTTCTCTCCACCCATGGTGGCGAGGTCTGGGGAAACACCTGCTCCTCAGAGTGGGTCTTATTAAGAGCATAGAGACCGCACTTCACTGTCACTGCCCCATCTGCTGGAATCCTCCAGGCATTTTTTTTCTTAGACCTTTGTAGTATAAACAAAGCTCCTGGTAGTTAAACCCACTGGAGTATGAAGCATCCCCTCAAGACTGGGTCCCTGGTAGGATTTAACTATCATACTTTCTCCATGGAACCCTAATAATCACCAATCATGGTTCAGGTTTTTATGACTGGTTTCTATGGTAGTTTCTGCTCCAATAAGCTTTGGTTCTCTGCATCTGCCTGTCTTTCTTGAGGGCAATAGTTTGTCTTGCAACCCCAGTTTCCTCACAGATCTCCATTGTTGGTTCTAACATCTTAGGGTGATATAATGACTTCCTTCTTGCCTGCTGGGCAGAAACTATAAGGTCCTTGATTTCTATGGCTGAATAAACTAAATTCCCTTGTGTAAATAATGTGTTATATTTTTTATCCTTTTGAGTTGGTAAATACTAGATTGTATATTTCAGTGATTCTGAATAAAATGACCATGTGATTTTGTGCATAAATTCTTGTATGGACATCTGTTTTCATTTCTGTTAAATATATAGCAGAAACATTGTAGATGAGAATTGCTGGGCTGTAAGTTAGTCCTATACTCACTTGATAAACCATTGAACTGTTTTCTGAAGTGGTGGAACCATTTACCTTCCCCCATAAGGATTACCCTTCTCTGTTCACATCCCCATCAGTGAGATAAAGTTTATTAATAAATGTTTTTGACCCTTTACTATAATTTTAAGAATATTTTTAGGTGTTGGGGATTTAGTTCAGTGGTAGAGTGCTTGTCTAGCAAGCACAAGGCCCTGGGTTCGGTCCTCAGCTTGGGGGGGGCAATATTTTTAATTATGGTAAAATAAATACAATATAACTCTTTCCATATTCATCATTTTAAAGCTCTGTACTGATGAAATAATTCTGCATTCTCCCCTTGTTCTCATCTTCTGGAAACCTCCATTTTATTTTATGTCTCTATGAATTTGGACATTTTAATATGGTTTTACAGTATTTGAGGTGAAATTTATTTTTTGGTTATATATGACTGGCTTATCTCATTTACTAAAGTTTCATCAGTATTTACTCTCATTGTAGTAGTATGTGTTAGAATTCCTTCATCTCTAAGGTAAACAGAATTCCATATTTTGCATCTCTGTTCACCCATCAGTGGGTAATTAGACTCCTCAAACCTTTTAGCTATTGTGAACATGGAAGCGAAGAGGTTTCTTTGAGCTCCTGCTTTCTATTCTTTTGAATGTACATCCAGAAGTGCAATTGCTTAATTAAATAATAATTCTACTTTAAAGTTTTTATGGAATTAACACGCTGTTTTCAACAACTGCTGTGCTATTGTACATTCCTATAAGGAGTGCACAAAGGCTCTAATTTTTCCAAATCTTTGCCTACACTTGTTATTTCTTGTTGGTTCAATTGTTTGTTTTGATAACCAACATGCAAATGGCTGTGAGACAGTATGCCATTGTGCTTTCTATTGCATTTTCCTAATGATCAATAAATTACTCTTAGTTTCCAGTTTTGATGCCTAGGAAATTTTAGCCACAGAACAAAGTTCAGTGAGATACATCAAGATATTTAGCAAAAATTTACCCTATCATGTCTAAAATCTCTTAGCACAGGTGACTAACCCACCTGGGATGGCAATAGACTTATCTCTGAGGAGATTTAAAATTAAATATGAAATTACCATGACAATTAAAATTTTAGTATTGTTATTTGAGGCCAAGAAAGAAACCAGATTTGTTATGTTACAAACTTGACTTGTTAAAACAACACTCTTAGGACTTCAATCAAAAGTCTTTAATCATATGATTTTTAAATCAGTGTGACCAATGAGTTCTGATTTGCTCAGGACTATTTTTATTCTAAATCAAAATTCCTTCATCCATGACAGTCTTCTGTTTGGGAAGGCTTATTGCCATTTTACATATACTTCAGATTTTAAATGTGAAATGTTACTGAACTTGTAGAACATTGGACCATTTAATAACTCAAGTCACTGTGGGTTTAAGTTCACTGAATATATAAAAAGCCACTTAAGTATATACTGGGATTTTTACCATTCAGTTAATGAAAGAACTTAAGAATGAACATGGAATATTCTAAATTTGTAAACAATGGTTTTTAAAAGGTATTTAACTATAAAATCAAATATTAATCCAAATCTTATTTTTTAAAATTACATTTGCTATCCTGAGACTGAAAAGATTTGTGAGCAAGACATAAAGATGGAAGATCTGAGAAACAAAAATCCTATTTAAATTTTTGACACCACAACCCACCCTAGAGTTGCAAGAGTCTAACCCAGAACTAAAAAGAGAAGCAGTCTTTTGAGTATATAAAAGCTACAGGAAAAGACACTGAATACTGACCTGTAAGTTGCACTGTAGCTTACTAGTTCAATCACATCTCCTTTAATTAGACTTAAAAAGGAAACATCCCTTTTAGGACTCACATTGATTTTTATTGTATTTTATTTCTCTGACAAAAATGATCTTTGGGAATGTGGTTCATTCTGCAAGCTTGACTAAATCAGAGCTTTGAGCAGAAAGCCTAGTTCAACACTGAGTTTCACCCTGCAGTATTAATGAGCACTCAGTCACAAGCTCACTCATGCTTGGGAAGGCTATAGTCCCAGCAAGCACTCAGTCACAGCTGTGGATATTGCTCTGTATAAATAAAGTGCTGATTGGCCAGTGGCCAGGCAGGAAGTATAGGTGGGACAAGAGAGAAGAGAATTCTGGGAGGTGGAAGGCTGGGGCAGGAGAGACCAGCCAGCTGACGCCATGACATGCGACATGTAAAGACACCGGTAAGCCACAATTTTGAACATGTACTTGGGATACCTTCTTACTAGCCAGATGACTAGTAAGGACCACCTTTAGCTATTCTTTTTCTTACTTGGTTATCTTTGTAGTATTTATGGCCACTGGTTTATTGAAATTGATATTGTGTCCTTGATTACAACCTGGGACTCCATTTTCCTTTTGCAGAGTTACCAAGTAGCCTGCAAAAATCACAGGTTCTAACATATTGCTGTTTCCTTCCCAGCAGAAAAGGCCAACTGATGATCACAAGACAAAATATCTTGTTTTATTTTATATTGTCTAAACTCAATCCTAAGTATGAGATACTAAGAAAAATATCACATTCTATGACATACTTACTGTTGTTATAATGGACATGCTATCACATTGAAGCAACTGTGGCCTTCTAATTTATCCTCAGACAGTTTAAACCTGTAGCAGTTAAAGCAAAAAGACCAAATCAATAATATGAAGACATCTTATCAACATGAATCTGAAATGTTTTTGAAAACCTTGATATGTAGCTTATTATAAAGGACAGATTTTTCTCAGAGATTAATATTTATTTTTTAAAGGAATGACTTCTTAAATTATAGTTTTGAAGCATTAAGAACTGTCAGTGGTCTCCAACAGACTTCATTTCATTGAAGAGCTGAAAACTTTGGGCCCACTAGGCCTCCTTGATCTTAGTCCACATGAATTGTTTACTTTTATTTGGTGCCACAGGGACTCTTCCATACTTATCAGAAGCTTCAGTTTAATACAGAAAAAAGAGAGGCTCTGACATGTCAATATAATACTGTTAATGTTTTCCACGTTTACAATTCCAGGGTCAAAGTCAAACCTCTTATTGTATTAATAATAGCAAAGCAAAAATAAGCTTTGTAGTTATGAATTCATGGTTTTAAGGAATAATTTCCCTATGATTTTATTAATTCAAGCCATCCATTGAGCCACTCAGGATTCCATTATGTATTCAGTTGTTATATCTCATGTTGTACCTTTAACTCTGAAAGACTATGAGAATGGATATGCATATGATTCCTTACAGTCACCAACATGGACTATTTTCTTTGTTCAGAAGTTATGTCAGTTTATAACATTAAAACTTATATTTAGTAGTGTTATAGCTTAGAAGTGAAATTATGAAAAGTCAATTTTGCTCTCTGCCCCCAGAAGAGCAGAGTTAGCTATATAGTTCACATGCTGGGAATTACAAAGCATGGCTATGTATTTCTGGATTCTCTTACTCTCTGATTCATTGATTCACAGTAATCACAGTTTTCATAAAACACCCACCCAAAGAAACCCTAGACAGCCCTAGCTCAGCAAGTTTTCTTTCTGTGAGTATGTGGAACCCATGTCTCACTCAGTGCTGTTCAGCAGTAAACTTAAACCTGAGCCATCAAAGTGTTCCAGGGGCCTTTGCCTAGCCTTTGCTTAGGACAAAGGTGGCATTAACAAGAAATGAGAATAGATGCCTTGACTTCTTTTTCTAGCTGTGGGACTTGCTGCTCCATCATCCTTTCACGCTTAGAATTTGTTCAGTGCAGCTAAAGATTATCTGAGCTTCCTGCTCTGCAGGACAGACTGGTGTGGTAGTATTGTGTTCCCCCAAAATATTGTGCACCCTAATAAATTTATCTGGGGTCAGAGAACAGACAGCCACCAGATACAGAGGCTAGAAAATGGTGGCACTCACGCCTTTAATCCTAGCATTTCAGAGACAGAAATCCCTCTGGATTTCTGTGAGTTCAAGGCCACATTGGAAACAGCCAGGCATGGTCACACACACCTTTAATCCCAGGGAGTGAAGGCAGAAAGAGAAAGATATATAAGGCATGAAGACCAGAAACTAGAAGCATTTGGCTAGTTAAGCTTTCAGGCTTCTAGCAGCAGTTCAGCTGAGAGCCATTGGGATGAGGACACAGAAGCTTCCAGTCTGAGGAAACAGGACCAGCTGAGGAACTGGCAAGACCTCTTAAGATTCCTGCTACAGACTGGTACTAGGCTGGTGTCTCACAGAGGAACAAGCTTGTCTTCTCTACTCCTCTATATGTGCAGCTGTGGATGTAACTCACTTGGTACTGTACTTGCCTACCTAGCATGCACAAAGCCCTGGGTTCAATTCCCAGTACCAGCTAAACTAGGCATAGTGGTCTACTCCTGTAATTACAGCCCTTGAGAGGTAGAGGCAGGATTAGAAATTCAAGGTCAACCCTGGATATGTGTGTGTGTGTGTGTGTGTGTGTGTGTGTGTGTGTGTGTGTGTGTGTGTATAGTGAGTTTGAGGCCAACCTGATCTATAAGACCCACTGCCTCAAGAGGAAAGAAAAGAGAGGGAAGTATGGAGATAGGGAGCAAGGAAGGAAGAAAGGAGGGAGGGGGAGGAAAGAAGGAAGGAAGGAAGGAAGGAAGGAAGGAAGGAAGGAAGGAAGGAAGGAAGGAAGGAAGGAAGGAAGGAAGGAAGGAAGGAAGGAAGGAAGGCCATTCCAATTTTTCTTCTAGAGGTCACTCATAGACAAGCATAACAAAGTAGCATCATACATTATATTTTTGTACCAAGTCCATTTAAATCTGGTGGTGGTTTTGAGAGGATTCTGTTAGCTGAAATGGCTTGCGAGTAAATGTTAAAAGTTTCACTCACTTCGGAGAACTAAACATTTATTATCCTCCATTCCTCTTGGTATCACATGCTATGCTGGTTGGCCAACCAAACTCTTCTTCCTCAGTTTTATTTGGTTAGAAACTCACAAATTCAAACCATCAAAGCTATGTATGTTAGTTAGGAGAGTTGGGGAGGACCTTTCTTCCTCATTTGATGGGTGAGTTTTATGAAGCACAGAAACTAAGAACTGACAATCCCCTCTTATCCACTTTGTACTAAAATTCGGAGAATC
The DNA here is from genome assembly GCF_903995425.1 of Onychomys torridus. Taxonomy (NCBI): domain Eukaryota; kingdom Metazoa; phylum Chordata; class Mammalia; order Rodentia; family Cricetidae; genus Onychomys; species Onychomys torridus. The sequence goes on from NC_050443.1 coordinate 179,549,191, forward strand.
TTTCTGATTGTAGCACATTTTCCTGCTTACAAGGTCATGTACTTGACTGGAGGGAGCCAAGGAAGTAATGTGCTTCTGTGTTTGCCCAACTCTATACTCTAGGGATATTGATTGGCACACTATAATCAAGTGAGTTAAGAAGCACCAGGTTACCTAGAGCACAAGTTGCTGCTCTGCTCAGTCACAACAAGACCCCAGAGTCAGTAGTATGCAGCTGGAGACCTGTTCCTGTCCACCCTGACCCTACCTGACTAAGGGTATAATGCTGGGGGTCACTTACATTCTCTATGCTTCAATTTTCTCATCTGCAAAAGAAGCCAGAACATATCAGCTCTCCTGGAAATTGTGATAGTTTCTTGTATTGATGTATATAAAGCCCTTAGGATAGGTACCTTATAGGAATGCATACATGTTTGTACATATTATCATTGTCATCCTTTAAAACTTTTTGAGAATTTTGTATATGAGAACCATATTTCTATTATTTCCATTTCTCCCTCTGTAACTCCTTCCAGGTCTCCCTACCCCCTCTCAAATTATTGACCTCTTCTTTTTTAATTATTATTGTTACGTGTGTGTGTGTGTGTGTGTGTGTGTGTGTGTGTGTGTGTGTGTGTGTGTGTGTGTGTGTGTGTGTGTGTTTGTGTGTGTAGAAACACAAGGTGGTGCCTTGTAAGATGTCATCCATTCACATTGGCATGTCAACTGGTATTGTCACTTTGCAGGTCTTGTTCAGGCTGCTATATTGTTGAGATTTCATGGAGTTCACAAAAGGAAGATAAATCAGTTGGCCTTTCCCAATTTTGTTTGTTCATTCACTCACTCATTCATTCCCTTTTGTAATTCATTCATTCCCTCATTCTGTTATGTCTAGAATAGATGACCTGGAATGAGATAGAGTTTGAACCTAGCACTAAACTTAGAGACATGGGGGTAGGGTGGTTCAGTGAGTCTTCACTAGTCTATTGTTTTCTAGTTTAAAGAATGGATTAGAATGCACCCGAAGACATCCCCTAGAAAGGCCAAAAGCTTATATTGCTCATCAGTCAGTTCCTGGGGTTTTCTGAAGGCATCTTTAGGACACAGATTCACAATACACTGATTTCCTTTATCTGTTTCTTTGACAAGACTTTTGTCTGTCGGCTGTGGGGCAGTGACTGCTGCAGTCAGTAGGGATCAGACAAACTATTTCCAGCTCCCACACGCTCAGACTCTGGTAATCACAGAAACACCCCTGTTCAGAGCTATAGCATGAATCTTAACAGGTCTTATTAATAAAAACAAACCTGGAGCCAGTTATTAGGGTGAATGCTGGAGGATCAGAGAAGCAGAACAAGCCACAGCTTTCTCACTTCCCAATTCCTCAGCTGATCCTGTTTCCTCAGACTGGAGGCTTCTGAGTTCTCATCCAAATGGATCTCAGCTGAACTGCTGTTCAAAAGCCTAAGAGCTTAACCAGCATATAGTTCCTCACACCTTAAATACCTTTCTACTTTCTTCCATCACTTCCGGGGATTAAAGGTATGTGTCACCATGCCTAGCCGTTTCCAGTGTGGCCTTGAACTCACAGAGATCCAGGTGGATCTCTGCCTCTGGAATGCTGGTATTAAAGGCATGTGTGCCACTATATGCTGGCCTCTATATCTAGTGGCTGTTCTGTTCTCTGACCCCACATAAGTTTATTAGGGTACACAATGTTTTGGGGGAACACAATACCACACAGAACCAGGGGTGAAGCCACAGCCCAGTTACTTTTATTTTTCAAGATTTCAGAATCCATGTTTAAAATCCAATACAAAATGTAGCCAAGTGTGTGGTGGCATGTACTTAAAAGGCAGGAAGATTCAGAATTCAAGACCAGCTTTGTCTATATAGTGAGCTTGAGGCAAGCCTAGGCTACATGAGATCTGTCCCAAAACAGAAGAAAGAGGGAAAGGAAGAAGAGAAGGAGGAGGGAAAGTGAAGGCAGACTTCCTATATTTTAGCATACTTCAAATGATGTTCTAAAAATTGGTGCTTAACAAAATAAAGAGATTAACAGTATAATTAATCTGTTTTAAAATAATTTCAAAAGTGAACATGTGAAGCCTGGGCCATAAAGAATTCCCATGGCTTTCCTCATTACCAATACCTACTTCATCCTACCCTAAGGAGACAGTCAAATAATCTGCCCTTTTTCAGACAAAATCAGGCAGTTTCTTCTTTCACTCTCAGCCTTGGTCAGGACAAACCTCTACATAGTTAGTCAGTCTTAATTTTCAGCTGGACAAAATCTAAAATCACCTGGAAAAATTGTCTCAATGAAGGACAAGTTAGCCATGGGTGTATCTGTGGTGGACAATCTTAGTTAAGTGATGGGGAAGATACCATCTAAAAGTAGGTGGCACAGTTCCTGGGGGTTGGGTCCTAGATTATGCTTTTTAAAAGGTGAACGTGACCCAGCACTAGTGTGCATGCATGCATTCCCTCCGTCTCTGCTCCTGAGTGTGGATTCGACTAGTTACTTCAGGTCCTGTGACCTTGACTTCTTGGCAGTAATGGACTATAACCTGGAACTGTGAGCCATGATAAACTCCCACTTTAAGTTTCTTTTGTCTGGATATTTTATCACAGTAACAGAAGTGAAACTAGAACAGCCCCAGAGACACACAGTCTAATCTTTTACATGAACTAGATTTTTTTTTATTTAAGGAATGTGCACAACAATGTAGCAACATTAAAACCTTGTGTCAAATAAGAAAGAGCCAAACTTGCTACAGTGTACATAGCTGCAGCCCTGTTGCTTACTCTCAGACAGGGTCAAGCACAGAACAGGTCACAGGAGATGAGTGAGTTTGTCCTCATGGCATGGCCCTTTGGTACATGACAAAGAGTAAAAGTTAGTTGGAGGGTCACTGGACTGTGAGTCCATTTCAAGATAGGAAAATTGTGAACACACAAGTAATTTGTATAAAGTTGATAGTTTAAACCAAGAAGAACATAGTATTCTCAACATCCCAGCTTATGCTTGCTTCTTTACTCTAATATGTAATATTTGACAGTTTTAGAAAATGCAGGACCTCAGAATCATACAGTTTTAGGTTTAGAAGGGTTTTGGACCCTCTTCTCATACTTACATTTTTTTTCTAGTTTTTTTTTAATTATATTTGTGTTTTAATTTTACATATCAGCCATGGGTTCCCCTGTCCTCCCACCTCCCGACCCCAACCCCACCTTCCCCCCAGCCCCTCCCCTCCATTCCCATCTCCTCCAGGGCCAAGACTCCTCTGGGGATTCATTTAACCCTGGTGGATTCAGTACAGGCAGGTCCAGTCCCCTCCTTCCAGGCTGAGCAAAGTATCCCTGTGTAAGCCCAAGGTTCCAAACAGCCAGCTCATGCACTAAGGACAGGTCTGGGTCCCACTGCCTGGGTGCCTCCCAAACAGTTCAAGCTATTCAATTGTCTCACTTATCTAGAGGGCCTGCTCCAGTTGGGGGTTCCACAGCCTTTGGTTCATAATTCATGTGCTTCCATTCGTTTGGCTATTTGTCCCTGTGCTTTTCCAATTTTGGTCTCAATAATTCACACTCTTACAGTCCTTCCTCTTTCTTGACAACTGGACTCCTGGAGGCTCCACCTGGGGCCTGGCCGAGGATCTCTGCATCCACTTCCATCAGTTACTGGATGAGAGTTCCAGTATGATTGTTAGGGTGTTTGGCCATCTGATCACCAGACTAGGTCAGAACAGGCTTTCTTGCCACCATTGCCAGTAGTCTACAGTGGATGTATCATTGTGGACTTCTGGGGACCTCTCTAGCACTTTGCTTCTTCCTGTTCTCATGTAGTCTTTATTTATCATGATCTGTTATTACTTGTTCTCCCTTTTTGTTCTTGATCCAACTTGGATCTCCGGCTCCCCTAAGCTCTCTTTCTCTTGAACTTTACCCTTCATTACTCCCAGTGTCGTTCAGGTTGTTCATGTAGATCTCATCCATTTCTCTGTCATTGGGTGATCCCTGTGTCTTTCTTAGGGTCCTGTTTTTTAGGTAACCTGCCTGGAGTTGTGAGTAGCAGTCTAGTCATCTTTGTTTTACATCTAGTATCCTCCTATGAGTGAGTACATACCATGTTTGTCCTTCTGAGTCTGGGCTACCTCACTCAGGATGATTTTTTTTCTAGATCCATCTATTTGCCTGCAAACCTCATGATGTCATTGTTTTTCTCTGCTGAGTAGTACTCCATTGTGTATATGTACCATATTTTCTTTATCCATTCTTCAGTTGAAGGGCATCTAGGTTGTTTCAGGTTCTGGCTCTTACAAACAATGCTGATATGAACATAGCTGAGCAAATGCTCTTGTGGTATGATTGAGCATTCCTTGGGTATATGACCAAGAGTGCTACAGCTGGGTCTTGGGGGGGATGGATTCCCAATTTTCTAAGGAAGCGCCATATTGATTTCCAAAGTGGCTGTACAAGCTTGAATTTCCACCATCAGTGGAGGAGAGTTCCCCTTGTTCCACATCCTCTCCAGCATAAGCTGTCTTCTGTGTTTTTTATCTTAGCTATTCTGAAAGGTGTAAGGTATCTCAGAGTCATTTTGATTTGCATTTCCTGGATAATTAGGGATGTTGAGCAATTCCTTAAATGTCTTTCAGCTATTTGAACTTCCTCTGTGGAGAATTCTCTGTTTAGATCTATAGCCCATTTCTTAATTGGACTGTTGGGTGTTTTGATGTCTAATTTCTTGAGTTCTTTATAAATTCTGGATATCAGCCCTCTGTCAGATGTGGGGTTGGTGAAGACCTTTTCCCATTCTGTAGGCTGTCACTTTGTCTTGTTGACCATGTCCTTTGCTCTACAAAAGCTTCTCAGTTTAAACAGATCCCATTGATTGATTGTTTCTCTCAGTGTCTGTGCTACTGGTGTTATATTTAGAAAGTGATCTCTGGTGCAATGCATTCAAGGGTACTTCCTACTTTCTCTTCTATCAGGTTCAGAGTAACTGGATTTATGTTGAGGTCTTTGATCCACTTGGACTTAAGTTTTGTGCATGGTGACAGATGTGGGTCTATTTGCAGCCTTTTACATGTTGACATCCAGTTAAGCCAGCACCATTAGTTGAAGATACTTTCTTTTTTCCATTGTACATTTTTGGCTTCTTTGTCAAAAATTATATGTTCATAGGTGTGTGGGTTAATGTCAGGGTCTTCACTTTGATTCCATTGGTCCTCATGTCAGTTTTTATGCCAGTACTAAACTGTTTTTATTACTGTAGCTCTATAGTAGAGCTTGAGGACAGGGATTGTGATGCCTCCAGAGGTTGTTTTATTGTACAGGATTCTTTTGGCTATCCTGGGTTTTTTGTTTTTCCATATGAAGTTGAGTATTATTCTTTCCAGGTCTGTGAAGAATTGTGTTGGTCATTTGATGGGGATTGTGTTGAATCTGTAGATTGCTTTTGTTAAGATCACCATTTTTACTATGTTAATCCTGCCTATCCATGAGCATGGGAGATCTTTCCATTTCCTGACATCTTCAATTTCTTTTTTCAGAGACTTACAGTTCTTGTCATATAGGTCCTTGACATGCTTAGTTAGAGTAACACCAAGGTATTTGATATCATTTGTGGCTATTGTAAAGGGTGATGTATCTCTGATTTCCTTCTCAGCCTGTTTGTCTATTGTGTACAGGAGGGCTATTTATTTTTTTGAGTTGATCTTGTATCCTGCTATGTTGCTGAAGGTGTTTATAAGCTGTATCAGTTCCTTGGTTGAATTTTTTGGGTCACTCATGTATGCTATCATGTCATCTGCAAATAGAGAAAGCTTGACTTCTTCCTTTCCAATTTGTATCCCCTTAATCTCCTTATGTTGTCTTATTGTTCTGGCTAGAACTTCAAGTATTATATTGAATAAGTATGGGGAGAGGGGACAGCCTTGCCTTGTTCCTGATTTTAGTGGTATTGCTTTGAGTTTCTCTCCATTTAATTTGATGTTGGCTGTTGGCTTGCTGTAGATTGCCTTCATTATGTTTAGGTATGTTCCCTGTATTCCTGATCGCTCTAAGACCTTTATCATGAAGGGGTGTTGGATTTTGTCAAATGCCTTTTCTGCATCTAGTGAGATGATCATGTGGTTTTTTTTCCTTTGAGTTTGTTTATATGGTGTATTACATTGATGGACTTTCATATGTTGAACCACCCTTGCATCCCTAGGATGAAGCCTACTTGATCATGGTGGATAATTGTTTTGATGTGTTCTTGGAGTGTGTTTCCCAGTACTTTATTGAGTATTTTTGCATCAATGTTCATGAGGGAGATCAGTCTGTAGTTCTCTTTCTTTGTTGCATCTTTGTTTGGCTTAGAAATCAGGGTAATTGTAGCCTCATAGAAAGAGTTTGGTAATATTCCTTCTACTTCTATTGTGTGGAACAATTTAAGGAGTATTGGTATTCAGTCTTCTTTGAACATCTCATAGAATTCTGCACTGAAACCATCTGGTCCTGGGCTATTTTTGGTTGGGAGACTTTTAATGACTGATTCTATTTCCTTAGGGGTTATTGGACTATTTAAATGGTTTATCTGGTCTTGATTTAACTTAGGTATGTGGTACCTATCCAGAAAAGTATCCTTTTCTTTTAGATTTTCCAGTTTTTTGGAGTAGAGGTTTTTGAAGTATGACCTGATTCTCTGGATTTCCTCATTATCTGTTGTTATGTCCCCCTTTTCATTTCTGATTTTGTTAACTTTGATGCTCTCTCTCTGTCTTTTGGTTAGTTTGGATAAGGGCTTGTCTATCTTGTTGATCTTCTCCAAGAACCAACTCTTTGTTTCATTAATTTTTGTGTTGTTTTCTTTATTTCCATTTTATTGATTTCAGCTCTCAATTTGGTAATTTTCTGGCATCTGTTCTTCCTGGGAGACTTGGCTGCTTCTTGTTCTAAAGCTTTCAGGTTTGCTGTTAAGTCACTAGTGTGAGATTTCTCCAACTTCTTTATGTGGGCATTTCGTGCTATGAATTTCCCTCTTAGCACTGCTTTCATAGTGTCCCATAAGTTTTGGTATGTGGTGTATTCATTTTCATTGATCTCTAGGAAGTCTTTAATTTCTTTCTTTATTTCTTCCTTAACCCATTGGTGAATCAATTGAGCATTATTCAGTTTCCATGAGATTGTAGGATTTCCGTAGGTTTTTTTTTTTTTTTCCGATGAAATCTAACTTTAAACCATGGTGGTCTGATAGAACACAGGAGGTTATTCCAATTGTTTTGTATCTGTTGAGATTTGCTATGTGGTCTAGTATGTGGTCAATTTTAGAGAAGGTTCCATGGGGTTCTGAGAAGAAGGTATATTCTTTTTTGTTTGGGTGGAATGTTCTGTACATATTGATTAAGTCCATTTGAGTCATAACATCAGTTAAGTCCATTATTTCTCTGTTAAGTTTCAATTTGGCCAATCTGTCCAGAGGTGAAAGTGGGGTGTTGAAGTCTCCCACTATTAATATGTGGGGTTTTATATGTGATTTAAGCTTTAGTAATGTTTCTTTTACATATGTGGGTGCCCTTGTGTTTGGGGCATAAATGTTTAGAATTGAGACTTCATCTTGGTGGATCTTTCCTACGATGAGTATGTAATGTCCTTCATCATCTCTTTTGATTGATTTTAGTTTGAAGTCTATTTTGCTGGATATTAGGATGGCTACATCAGCTTGCTTCTTAAGACCGTTTGATTGGAATGTCTTTTCCCAGCCTTTTATTCTTAGGTGCTGTCTATCTTTGAATTTGAGTTGTGTTTCTTGTATGCAGCAGAAAGATGGATCCTGTTTTCATATCCATTCTGTTAGTCTGTGTCTTTCTATAGGTGAATTAAGTCCATTGATATTAAGGGATATTAATGACCAGTGATTGTTCATTCCTGTTATTATTTTTATTTTTTGGTGGTAGTGTGTGTGTGTACTTCTCTTCTTTGGGGTTTACTGCTGCGGTGTTATCTATTGCCTGTGTTTTTGAGGGTGTATCTGCCTTCCTTAGGTTGGAATTTTCATTCTAGTGTTTTCTGTAGGGCTGGGTTTGTGGATAAGTATCGTTTAAATCTGGGTTTGTCTTGGAATGTCTTGTTCACTCCATCTATGATGATTTAAAGTTTTGCTGGGTGTATTAGTCTAGGCTGGCATCCCTGGTCTCTTAGTGTCAGCATTATATCTGTCCAGATCCTTCTTGCTTTCAAAGTCTCCACTGAGAAATTGGGTATTATTCTGATGGGTTTGTCTTTGTAAGTCACTTGGCCTTTTTCCTTTGCTGCTCTTAATATTCTGTCTTTATTCTGTATGTTTAGTTGTTTAATTATTGTGTGGTGAGGGGACTTTTTTAGGGGGTCTAGTCTGTTTGGTGTTCTATAGGCTTCTTGTATCTTCATAGGCATTTCCTTCTTTAAGTTGGGGAAGTTTTCTTCTATGATCTTGTTAAATATATTTTCTGTGCCTTTGAGTTGGTATTCTTCTCCTTCCTCTATCCCTATTATTCGTAGGTTTGGTCTTTTCATGGTGTCCCAAATTTCTTGGACATTTTGGGTCATGACTTTGTTGGCTTTAGTGATTTCTTTGACTGATGAATCTATTTCTTCTACTGTATCTTCAACACCAGAGATCCTCTCTTCCATCTCTTGCATTCTGTTCCCTCATCTGTTTCATTGCTTTTTCATGATTTTCTTTCAGGGACTTAATGTTTTCTTCTGCTTTATTTGTCCTTTCCTTTAGTTTTTTTTATAGCATTCTTCCCATTTTTTGTTTGTCTGTTCCTCCACTTTATTTTTGATTTCTTCTATATAGGCTCTAGCCT